>NW_007233788.1:0-2676 GCF_000164805.1 Carlito syrichta | reverse complement strand
ACAAATGATGTGCCTTTATTCATTCAGTGTGCTGCATACTTGTTGGGCTCTCTCAATCTGGACACTTATGTGTTTCAGTCCTGGAACATTTTCTTACAGTTTTTCTTTGATAATTTCTTTCCCCACAGTTGCTATTGTTGTTCTCTGTTTTTGGAGTTTCTGTTAGGCAGATATTGACCACTTGGAATGATCCTCTGTTTTTCTTATTTTTTCTTTTCTAGTGTTTATATCTTCACCTTTTTGTTCAGTAACTTTTAAAATCTAGATATACTATTTAAATTTCTAAGAACATATTCTCTTTAGGAAGATAACTGTCTATCATTCTTCATCCTCTAAGCTCATTAATTATCATTAGGTATGATTTTCTCAATATTGTTTCTTGCTTCTTGCATTGTCTTTGTTTTTGTTCCCCCTGATTCCTTTCTGTTTATTTTAGTGCTTTCTTCCAAGTTGTCAGCTGCCCTTATATTTAAGAGTGAGGCACTAAAAAGCTGATTAGGCTTTGGCTAGTCTTGTTGACTTATAGAGATTTCATGGGGGGAAATTTGTTGGCCAGCCAGATTGCCCCAAGTGTCATTATTTGTAGATGCCCCCTCCAATCCCCTGCCTTTGAGGTGCCTTATTTTCTTAAATCATCTTGGAGAGTGTAAGGCTAAATGATGGTGTTCTAAAGCTGAAATTGGGTAAATATTTGGAGGTCTCACCTTCAGAATATAGTGCTCAGTTCATTCTTCCTGGTTTGAGGTTGATTTCCCATGTACAACCTCCTCTGTGCCTGGTGTCACCAAGATGGTGTTCCTGGTTCAACACATGTAGAGAATCTATAACCCACCTCTTGATGGGATGGGGAGGGTAGTTGTTTCACAGCACACAGTGGTGGTTCTACTCTTGCCTTCTAGATACATGCTGTCTTCAGTTTTTTAGTCTTTCTTGGGTTCCTCAGAATAAATTAGCTCTTGTCTTCCTGTTATCTCCCTCTAAGTATGTTTTGATTTGAGTTTACTCTGCCCTGCTAAATCATTTACTATTCTCCTATTTTCTTCTTAGATTCATCTATTGTGGTTCTGGGTACAGATGTCTCTTACTCTCACAAAACAATGGAATTTATGTTCCTTTTTCTTGTACTCTTTGTTTTATAGGAGGAGGCTTTTTTTATGAACACAAGACATATATTTGAAAAAGGAGTATGTGAGTTGCCTAGATTCATCTCAGTAAGGTTCCCCAGAACTAGAGTGACCATATAATTTGTTATCTGAACTAGAACACTTCAAAATAAGCTGAAAGAGGGAAGAGGGTTACTTGCTGAGACAACAGGTGCAAACTGAGACTGTACCAGGAAAACTGGGGCATATAATCTCCCTACCTAGTGCTCAAACTTTCTTTCAGCCTCTATAGAACCAACTGCACTATATATATATTTCAAGGAAAAAGTTCTCTTTTTAAATTATTCTTTAATGCAAGGTGCAGCATCTTTTATCTTAGATTTTGGCACATATACACAAGGGTTAGACTAGACAATGAGCTGAAAGACAGACATTATTCTGTACTCAAAATTTCCCCCCTTCCTGACCCATTCTTCTGTTTGGTCCAAACTTTTCCCCTTTAACTGGTTCTTCCCTTGGGATGAATTATTTCCTGGGTGCTTCCATCAATGTCTCATGCAAACTGACCCAAGACCTGCCCTACTAGCCTTCTACACATACCCAGATGTGTTTGACTCATAGTAAAGTCAGCATAGCCTTTTAAGCCTGAACCTCTCTGAGTGTATACACTGATGCCTGTACTGCTGCCTTGGGATTTGCAGAAAAAACAAAAAACAAAAAACAATTCAGGAGTCCTCTCAGGGAAGTTTATACCAGGCAGGAGACACAAGCTGCAACTCTACTGCCCACCCCCTCTCCAGATCCAGGGAGTCGGAAGCTCCCAAGTGCTTCAGTGGAAGTGAGGGGAAGGAGCAAGTGCCAGAGAGGTTAGGGGTTGAGGAGGCCGGATGTTGGGACAGAATGGACACAGAGGGTGGGTTCTCATAATGGAGGCCTTGGCTGGAGCCACACTCTAAGCTGTGGGCCCTTTCCCTTTAATGCTTCCTTAGTTTTATCTAATACTGTTTGGAGCCTTGAAATAGTAGGTCTTTTTCAATCTTCGGGGGCCCTCAACTCAATCCTTGTTTCTCTCTATCCCCTCCCTCTTCCTCCTTAATAAAAGAAGAATTAATCTGGGCCTTTTCCCAACACTTGTCTAGACCCATAGGCTCAGTTGGCACATGCTTTGGCTTCTGAGTTATAGCAGGTAATAGTTTCAATGTTTTTCTGTGGAATACCATGGGTCTCCGTCTTTCCATTTTCTGACAACAGTTTCCTCTCTGCCTGCCACCTGATTGCAAGCCAATGCTGTATATTTTAGGTTTTTATTAAGTCAGTATTCCTCTTCAAGTTACCCATTTCTGTAGTAAGTAGAGTAATGCTAGCTGCTATAACAAACAATCCCCCAGATCTTAATGGCTTATCATGATAGGAATTGCTTTGTCATGTGCAGCGCTAATGGGCATTCCTGATCTTCAGGCGCTTCCCCCACAAGCAGAGATTCAGGGACCCAGAGTCATTCTACCCGTGGGCCTCAGAGTCCCCTGCATTTAGCCAGAACATAAAAAAAGAGTATAGTGGTCATGTCTGGAAG
>NW_007233787.1:0-6997 GCF_000164805.1 Carlito syrichta | reverse complement strand
GGAAAAAGTAACACAAAGTCTTTGTTTGCTGCCAGGTTTGGGGGAGAATTTCAATGTCGAGTACCTGTCTCCTGCCCACTTCAAGCCTGGGGAAGGTCAACCCTGTGTTCTAACCCCATCCCCTCCCTAATAATCTGGTCTCATGTGTTGGCCTGTTCTGGAGCACTGGTGGCATTCTGAGGATGCGTCATTGCAATGCCACCTCTGCCTCCCCCTGTAAGAGATCTGTATAGGAAGATGGGTCATGTGTGTGTACTATGTATATTCTACATAAGACAGGTCTCTAAGGATTGATATGAAGCTCAGTGAAGCCAGGCACAGTGACTCATGACTGGAGTCCCACCTACTTGGTGGCTGAGGTGGGAGAATCCCTTGAGCCCTGGGGTTTGATGATCTACTGCACTGCAGCCTCCACAACCATGCTCATGCCCAGGTCTACCTGCAGGTAGGACTAAAGAACCAGGAGACTCAGAGTCTGCTGGAGCCACGAGACCAGTATTTGGCCCAGCTGCAGGAGCAGGAGACTGCCTATCAGCAACTGGTCTCCAAGAAGGAGGCGCTGCACAAGGAGATGCTGCTACAGGCCAAGCTAATGGATCAGTTGAAGGATGAGGCCATTCAAGCCAAGGTCGAGGCCATAATGGCCCGGCTAGAGTTGCAGATAACCCAGGTATGGGAGGGACCAGGAGTGGGCCTGAAGGGGAGGACCTGGTCACCCTGGACCTTCTCATTCCTTTCCCATCTGCAGGAATGTCGGCAAATGGTGGACCAGCCCAACCAGGAGCCTCAGGCCCAGAATGATCTCTCTGACATCCCCATGGAAGGTGAGTGAGTCAGAGGAACTCAGAGGCCCTTTGTGGCCCGAGACTGAGGGCTTAGAAGAGACCACTGGTACAACTGGTTGTTTTCCTTGGGTGAGGGTTACACAGAATGGAGCAGAGGTAGTCCCTCTGTCTCCCTTGCTGGGTGGTCTGAAGACCCCTTGACTGTCCTGGTAGAGTACAAATCAGGAAATGAGGATGGAGATGAGAATGATGAGAGCCAGGACCAGAAGCCTCCCCGGCCCATGCTGACCATCCGGGAGGACTTTGAGAGCCAAGAAACCATGGTGAGCCTAACCGCTTGTCTTCCTCTGGGGTTGCCTAGGCATGCTTATCTTCTGGCTTTCCCACCTTTTGTTTCCCTAAACTTCTCCCCTCCCTGGAGTCAGTTGTCAGACACCCTCATGCCTGTGAACAACAGGATTCCTCAAAGAGGCCCGAAAGAGCAGGTCCTCTCCACCTGCCTGTCCCCAATATGTCCTGCTAGTTCCCCCCACAAAAACACACCCTCTCACTTGCAGGTGGTGAACTTGAATGCAGATCTAGCCAGTGATGAGAAGAAACGGGCACAGCTCCAGGGGCAGCTGAGGAAATGCAGAGTGGCCTGCCAGCAGCTAGTCAAGATGACAGACCCAACCTTGAAAGCGGCAGAGGAGGCCACTCCAGCTCCTGGGAGCAGGGGCGAGTCTGTGTCTAAGGAAGAGCACCTGGCCCTCCAGAGGGCCATCCAGAATCTTCAGGTGAGGGAGTCTTTCCTGACAGGCCCAAGGAGGCTGGGCTGGCAGGATGCTGCTGACCCTGACTCTGGGTTCCGTTTCCAGAGCCGCTTCCTGCAGGTGATGCAGGAGAAGGAAGACATGCAGGAGTGGATGGTGGAGCTGGATCATCGCTGTATCCAGCTGTCTGAAGAGACTGACACTCCTGGTGAGCAGGGAGGTTGTGGCTGTGGTGCGGGAGCTCCCTGGGGGGGAAGGGCCAGCCCCTCAGTCTTCCTGCAGGTGAGTCCATGGCCCTGTCCCAGAACCAGAGGGCAGTGATGAAGGAGTGGCACCGAGAGGAGGAGGAGGACCTCAGCCGACTGACCCAGGAAAACGAAGAGATGGAGGTAGGGCCCAGGACCTGTCTGCGGGTGAGGCGGATGGTGGGCGCACACTGAGCATCTCTCCCTTCAGGGCAGGCTTCGGGATCTGCAGAAACTGGTGTCACAACTTGTGTACGAGCGTGAAATGTGGCATGATGAATTCCTGGCTGCTACCCAGAGCCCTGCTGCAGAGTCCACTACAGGGCCTGCAGTCCCCCAGGTGCTGGGAGCTGCCCATGGGCAGCCAGCTGGTGAGTAGCACACTTGATGAGGGTGGGGCAGGTGCAGGCAGGGTGCAGTGCTCAGATGCTGGCCTGTCTCCACTCACAGTTCTCAGCGCGGTGAGCCTGACCAATGATGGGGAGTTGACACAAGGAGACACAGGGGAGGGCACTACTCCCAAGAGTCCCACTAAACAGAAGATTACTCACCTGTTGTCCAGAATCCAGATCACCCAGGAGAGCCCAGGCCTGGCCGACAAGCCCTGCATGCCCTTTTTCTACAGGCCTCATGGGTGTAATGAGTTGAAGATATTGGACATTTAGAGCCAGGAGACGGGCCGGGGCCTCTGCCCCCACCATGCTCCTTCCCCTCTTACCCTGCCCCTGCCACTGTGTACCTGCCACTCCTTTCCTGCCATCTCTCCCTCCTCACCCCTTCATCTTGACAGTAGCAAGATAGGGCCTGTGCCTAACAGGGAGAGAAATTGGTACAGTCCCTTCACCAGCTGGATCAGGGCCTCATCTGAATATCTGGGTTTGCTTTGTTCCAGAAAAACCACATGCCTGAGGCTAAAAACTCTAGTTTCTTTGGAGGCTGTCCCTCAGGAGTAGCAGGGACTCCCCGGTCATCTCCTCACCCCACCCAGCAGGCCTTCTTCAGACGGCTCCCTCTTCTTACTCAGAGACACTTGGGGCAGGACAATGGGGTGGCATTCTCTCCAGGTGGACAGTTGGGCTAACTGTTGACTGGGAAAACACAGGCTGTGTGGTTGAGCTCCCCTGCTCATGTGTACATATTGTATTTGTGTAACATTTTGTTTATTCTGGGGGTTGTGCCTTCCCCTGTATAATAGGTGTGGTTGAAGCTGGCAAATAAAAAGATTCTAATAATAATTTGGTTTGGGGAAACTTATTTATTGGTAGTACAGGGTAGAGGAAGGAGGCGGGGATGGGGTTGTGGCACCCTGGTGACAGGGCTCCAGTTATTTGGCTTTTCATTTCAAAATAAAATAAATGAATTCATCCATACCACTCAGTGTCATGTTCATGTTTCCATCACTGGGTCCTGGGTCTACCTCACTGTATGTTGGAGTTGGTACCGGTATAGGGCAGGCTTCTTGATTGTTTGGAGTCCCAGAGTTTCTAATCATGTTCAGTGGAGCCGCTAGGCACCTTCAGGCACTGTCACCTGTGTACTGCTGAGTGATGCCTGGGAGATATCAAGATGACTGCTGGGGCAGTGAGGGGACCTGAAAGGAGTTATTTTAAAAATCTCTAAAAGTATTGCTTTTTGAGTCAGAGTCTCACTTTGTTGCCCAGTGTGGAGTGCCGTGGCATGCTCACGGCCACCACAGCCTCAATTTGCTGGGCCCAGGTGATCTTCTAGCCCCATCCTTCCAAGTAGCTGAAACTACAGATGTGTGCCACCATGACCAGCTCATTTTTGGTTTATTGTAGACATGAGGTCTCGTTAAGATGCCCAGGCTGGTCTCCAACCCTTGGGCTCAGCCAATCCTCTCACCGCTGCCCAAAATGCTGGGATTACAGGCATAAGCTATTTCGCCCAGGTTTATAAAAGGATTTACAAAAAACTCAGGGAAATCGGTCACAGTGGATCTGGTTTGTAGTCCCACTGATTCGAACACTTTCAGCATTCTTAAAGATCAATAATTCCAGCCAGGAATTTCTTACCTAGCCATGCTAATCTTCATAAGTGATAGACAACTAAAATCATTCCCAGACTTCCAATCCCTAATAGAATATGTTGTCTCCAGACCAGTCCTCCAGGAGAGGCTTAAGAAGCTGTGGAACAGAGAACATACAAAAAAGGAAAGGTCATGCCTATGAAAAAGTTTGGGCAAGCACAGAGTTAGCAGAAAATACAATGCACTCACAAACATGAAAATACACAAATAAATAATACAAGCGTTAAAAGGAAACAAAGCAACCCCTTAAGAACCCTATGATGGGGATCAATTCTTGCATTTCAATAATGAAATTGAGCGTGAATAGTGTAAATATGCCACTGAAGGAGTGGCAACCTGGATAAAGGAGCATGATCTGATAGCTTGCTGCCTCTAGGAAACTCATCTCACTGAAGATGACACCCATGAACTCAAAGTGGCTGGAAAATGATCTTTCAGGCAAGTGGAAAACAGAAGAGAGCAAGTGTAACTATTCTGGGACAGACAAAACAGTCTTCGAACCATTGAAAGTTAAAATGGACATGGAGGGACACTACATAATGATAAAAGGTCAATCCACCAGCAAGAACTATTCCTCCTAAACATATATGCACCCAACAAGGAGCACCGGGTTTCATAAAACAAGTACTGAGTAGGCTAAGAGAGGACATTGACTCTCACACAATCATAGTGGGAGACCTACATCTCTCACTAACAGCTTTAGATATATCATCAAAGCAGAAAACCAACAAGGAAATCCAGAACTTCAATCAGACACTCGGTCAAATGGATATGATGACAGACATTGATAAAACACTTCACCCAACATCTACAAAATATACATTCTACTCATCGGCACATGGAACGCACTCTATGATTGATGACATTGTTGGACATAAATTGAGTGAACACATTTCAAAAGATCAAAATTATACCATGCATTTTCTCAGATCACAGTGGTGTAAAAATAAATATTGCCAGCAAGATATGTCCAGAACATGCAAAGACATGGATATTAAAATACCACTGAAAGACTTCTGGGCCAACACAGATATCAAAACAAATACAAAGATTTCTGAAAGCAAATGAAAACAAAAACACATCAGAATCACTGGAATGACATGAAGCAGTGTTAAGAGGAAAATTCATAGCATTGCATGTACACATCAAGGTAACTGAAATATTGCAGGTAAAGTGCTGAACGTCACACCTCAAGGAACTGAAAAGGCAGGACAACTTAAACCCTCATTTCTGCAGCAGAATCCAGATCACCAAGAAAATAAATCACAATTGCAGTATATAGAAGACAAAAAATATCATAGAAAGTATCAACAAGAAAAAAAGCTGATTCTTTTTTTATATCTAGATGCATTTATTTTATGCCAAAAACTTAAATATGATGATGTGTACAGGAAAAGTGCACACGTTACCTATGCTGAACAATGTACTGACGCAAGAAACATAATGTACTGATGCAACAGTTGTCTTCTAAAATAAACAAAAACTGAGCCGAGACCAGCAGACAAAAGCAAAATACTTCCTTCCCAACAGCAAAGCATCGAAAACTGACAGCAATCCTGAACACCTCACCTCCGACATCCCTTACAAAGCTGCCAAAGGCCAATTATTTTTAAAAATTGAATTTTTTTTTACATCAATAATAAAAATCTGGTGACAAACATTACAAAACCAAATGCTGGACCGTCTTTTACTCCTTTAAAATCCCAAATATTCCAACATAATCATAGGAGTAAAAACCATTTTAAAGTGATATGCTCTATGAAACAAACAACAATATGTACATTTATTGCAAATTATATTAAACTAAAATGGAGGGAAATCAAAATATGAACTGTTCACTACTTGCAAATCAATAATAATTTTAATTATTTTCTCACTCTGATAAAAATCAGAAAGCAACATTTATAAAATTGCCACCACATCACTTTTCATAGCAGGGAACTGAAATCTGTACATATCATTTTTGCAGAAAAGTAGGCAGGCAGAAAGAATTATACATCAAAATTTCCAAAAGGAAAAACAAAGAAATATTTCATCTGATCTCTTTTCTTTTAAAAAAATTAATTCAGTAGATTTCTATTTTTTCTTGTGTAGCATGGGAATTCCTGGTTCTAAAATGGAGAATTTCTGTGTCATTGTAAGGACATTTTGTTATTTTCTTTAAAATAAAAACTGCAGCATGGAAATTAATGGTGTAGTATGCATTTAAACTCCAGATATGCAGGAACTGGAACCAAGTGTTAAGCAATTTGCTTAATTATTGACTTTTCCTAAGAAAAGTCTGGGTGGGGGGTGTAGCCCAGAGCTGCTTTTAGCCTCTCTAGAGAGGTGCTGCTGTCCACTTCCATTGGAGGACCGGCGTCATATGGAAAGGAAGCAAGAGTTTCTTTCTGTTTTCAAGGCCGAAAGTGTGAATTCTGATGTGAACGCTGTCTCCTGCTCAGGACACTGTGAATTCAAGGCCTGCAGGAGTGAGAGCTGCTTCTGTGTGGCCCTCGCTCCCTCCCTTTACAAAGGAGTCTTCTTTTTACCTCTGCAGGTCAATCTGTCTCTCTGCTGGGACTGCCTTTTTGGCTCCATCTTGCAGTTTGGGTGCTTTGGCATTTCCTTCTTCCAAGCCCCCAGGGCTCTCCTGGCTGCCTGCAGCTCGCTTCCTCCCCTTGCTATTAGGCTTATTTACATCATCGTTTTTGGTTGGGTTGCCCTGAGATTCTGACTTGGGTTGGCGTCCTCTTCGGGGTTTGGAAGGGGCAGGCGGTCCTGATTCATCCACTTTCTCATCTGTCTTTTGTTGGATATTCTCCGCCCCAGCTGCAGTTACTGTTCTTTTCTTTCCTCGGTCACTGCTGATGTTACCCTGGGCAGCCTGATCAGAATTAATTTTCTTGCTCTTTACCAGGTCAATATTCTTTCCAGGTGTGACAGAAATAATTCTCACAGGGTTCTCTTCATTTTCTCTACCTCCAGTTTCTGCTGCCTCTGAACTCTGTTCCCTTGATCGATTTCTGGTTGAAGGGTTCAATTCTGAATTTACATTAATATTGCTTCCAGTCTCCATGCCAGTGCTTCTAACATAAGGTTTTCTTCCCGTTGTTGATAAAGGCTTGCTTACTGCACCCAATACTCCAGCAGGCTTTGGCTTTCCTGTTAACAGAAGCACTCTTGTCT
>NW_007233786.1:0-12345 GCF_000164805.1 Carlito syrichta | reverse complement strand
CCTTCACTGAGCAGGGTGTCTGGCACAAGGACCCCTTACCCAGGGGTCAGCAGACAAGGGTTCTGCACCCAATGCCTGGACTGTGTGACTGAGTTGGCTTGGCTAAAGGCCCTAGCTTTTCTGTGCCTCCGTTTCCTCATCTGCAAAATAAGAAGAATAATGCCTTCTCTGAGTATCTCATAGGCTTGTGATGAGGCCCACGTGGAATAACACAGGAAAGAATGTTCTGTCAACCACAAATAGTAGCGAGAGGAAAGAGTCTGTTTACATAATATTTTGGAGTGGATGAGTCCCTTGGAACTCAAAGGCTGATTCAGACAGAGCTGGGTGTGGAGACGAGGTCTGAGTGAAGCTGGGGAAACGGAATCTGACCTATAAGAGAGCCTTGACCTAGGCTTTCCTTACGGCCGTACAGCCTGGGGCTGAACATGGGTGTGGATGGTTGGGGGCAAAATGCCCCAGCCGATCCACTGCAAGGCCACCATAGAGCCAGAACCAGCTCTGACCCACGGCTGGTTCGACACACATCATCTGCGTCTGACCCCAACATCAACCTCTCCCGTAGTTTCCCACCTCAGTCCAGTCTTTCCAGGGGCTCAGGCCAAATCCCTGCCGTCATTCTGGATGTCTTTCTCGCCCTCCCCCCATGTCTATCAGGGTAGGCTCGACCTCCACCCAGAACCAAACCCTTCTCACAACCCCTCAGTGACCATCCTGAGCTACGCTGGCACTACCTCACCCTGGAGTGATTTCAGTGTCCTCCTCTTTGGTCTCACCCTTGGCCTCTGCACCGGCATTTTTTCCATACTTCCTGCCTCATGGGGGAAAGCCAGGATCCTTCCAGGGGCCTACAGTCCCTCCTGCTCTATCTCTGACCTCATCTCTGCACTCTAGCCGTCTGGTTTCTTGCTATTCTCTGAACCTGCGAAGCCACGGGGCCATTGTGCGTGGAATATTCTTCTGCCAGATTCCTCGTGGCTCACCCTTCACTGCCTTCAGGTCTCTGCTCAGATGTCACCTTATCGCCTTATCCTCTGGAAACCTGACATGAAACGGCCGCCTCCCACCCACAGGCCTGTAATGGTGCCTGAGGCAGAGCAGGGGCTCAATCCTTATTGCTGAACGAATGAAGTTCTGTTCAGGCTGAAGCAGCACGGGGTTGGAGGCTGGTGACTCGGACAGGCTTGCTGTGTGACTCGGACAGGCTGCTCGCCCCCTCTGGACTTCAGGTGCCCTTCTGCACATTGATACCTCAATGAGGGACCGCAGGAAGGAAGGAATCTTGAAGATTCCTTTTTGTTTCAGAATCCACGACCCCAAGTTCCTCGGAGCTCCTGACACTGTGTGCACGCTTGCCTGATGGCTGGAGAGGCCCAGGGGAACAGTTTGACCTGGACTGGCCCAGGGATCACTTAGGAAGGAGAAGGGTGGGGTCCCAACTGGGGTCCCTGGTGCGGAGACTGAAAGGGTAAGGGAGCAACTTCTGAGGAACACAGGCTTCTTGGAAGTGACTCCAGTGGCCTGGGTTTCTTTCAGTCAAGTTAGGGTCTCCTGAGCCTTGCTTTTGTTGTTGTTGGTTTTTGGTTTGATTACTTTTTTTAACGTTCTAAAGAGATTCCTCCTGGTCTTTCTTTTCTTTTCTTTTTTTTGAGTTGGAGTCTCACTCTGTCACCCAGGCTGGAGTGCAGTGGCATGTTCACAGCCACCGCAACCTCAGCCTGCCGGGCTCAGGCGATCCTTCCACATCAGCCTTCCAAGTAGCTGGAACCAGAGGCATGCGCCACCATGTGCGGCTAATTTTTTGATTTTTTATAGAGAGGAGATCTCACCATGTTGCTCAGGCTGTCTCGAGCCTCTGAGCTTAGGTAAGTCTCTTGTCTACAACTCCCAAAGTGTTGGGATGACAGGCGTGAGCCACCACACCTGGCCAGCCTTAGAATTTCTGAGTCCTGGATGGTCATGATGTCTGTAGATGCCTGTTTTTCCTGGGAGGAAAAATGTCTGGAGGAAAACAAAGGCAAGAAGGTTCGGAAAGTCTCCATAGGTTTGAAGCTCAGCCATCCCACTGCAAAATGCAGTCTACTTATTAGAGGAAACGCCTGTGACAGATAAAAGGGAGGGAGCAAGAGGTGGTGGGAGGACTCTCGGACTGTGCAACCCAGTAGAGGAGAGAGAAGGAAGGGGCGGTGGGGAGGTAGGAAGAGTCACCATTCAAGAAAGGTTTAGTCAGGCTGATAGGAGTCCTTGAGCCAGAGTCAGCTGATGGAGGGATCCCAGGGCTTCCAGGAGAAGGCTTGTGCTAGGGTTCCCACTATGCTCAGTTGCTGGCTGGGCACAGGCTGGTGGAGCCGTGGCCTCAGTGAGGATGCAGTGGTGGGTCCAGGCAGACAGCAGCTGGGACTATCAGTCAGCTAACCTCCCCCTGCCCCAAGAGAGCCAAGATACCTGTCCACAGCCACCACATTTGCTTACTCACTGGGCAATCTTGGGAAACTCACTCAAACTCTCTGAGCCTCGGATTCAACATCTGTAAAATGGGGATGATAATAATAGTATCTGAGTATGGGGGTTTTATTTCAGCTTTCTTTTTTTCTTTTTTTGGGTTGGAGTCCCTGTGGCCCAGGCTGTAGTACAGTGGCATGCTCATAGCCACCCCAGCGTCGCCCTGCTGGGCTCTGGTGATCCTTCCACCTCAGCCTTCTAAGTTGCTGGAACTACAGGCGTGCACAACTATGCCCAGCTAATTTTGATTTATTGTAGAGACAAGGTCTCACCTAGTTACCCTGGCGGGTTTCAAACCCACAAGCTCAGGCAATCCACTCGCCTTGGCCTCCCAAAGTGCTGGGATGACAGGCTGAGTCACTGAGCCCGGCCTTATTTCAGTTTTCTATTGCTGTGTGGCAATTCAGCCCCAAACTCAGTGGGTTAAGACAACAATGGCCGGGCTCGGTGGCTCAGCCTGTAATCCCACGCCTTTGGGAGGCTGAGGTGAGTGGATTGCCTGAGCCCACGGGTTCGAGACCCGCCTGGGCAGCGAGACCTCATCGCTACAATAAATCAAAAAATCAGCTGGGCATGGTAGTGCGTGCCTGTAATTCTGGCTACTCAGAAGGCTGAGGCGGAAGGATCACCAGAGCCTAGCAGGTCAAGGCTGCGGTGGCCGGGAGCGGCCACTGCACTCCAGTCTGGGCAACAGAGTGAGACTCCAACTCACAAAAAAAAAAAAAAGACAACAATGATTTGTTATTTCTCACAATGGTGTGGGTGGACAGGGCTCAGTTGGGAGGTTCTTCTGCTTCATGTGGCATTGTTGAGGACGCTTGTGTGGCTGCAGTCAGATGGGCACTTTGCTGAGCCTGGAATGGGCGAGACGCACCCCCCTCTGGGGTCTCTCTCCACACATCCTCTCATCACTCCATCTCGTCTAGTCTGAGCTTCACAACATGGCACCAGCTTCAAGGGCAAGCACTCCATGGGGACCACCCACTGCGTTTGTCAGGCCTGCACCGTGCTTGCTCACATCCCACTGATGGAGGTGAGCCATGTGGCCAAGCCCTGAGTCAGTATGCAAGGGCACATGGTGGTCAGTGATGCTGCAGGTGCCACAGGGTGTGGGGGACAAAATGATAACGTCACCAAGTACGTGCTCAGCACAGTATCTGGGGTGCCTTGATAAACGTGTCTGATAACCAGGAGTCGGGCATGATGAAACTGCACTCCAGAAGGCTCTAGGGGTCCAAGGGCTCTCTCTGGCTTTGAGAGGACACAGTAGAGTAGGCCAGAGGAAGGTGGGAGCAAAACCAGTACACAGGCCTTGGGCAAGGAATTCCTGCACAGGAATTCCTAGGAAGAAGGGACATGGTGGGAACCAACGTCACAGAGCCTGACTTTGGAGGAAAACCCAGCTTAACAGTAGCCCCCTGGGTCAGCATGGGCCTCCCAGGAGGCAAGGAGAAGTCCTCATGCTAAGAAGTTTCCCAGTGGGAAGGTGTTGGGAGCCAACATCTATAGCTACATGGCTGAGGCCTGTAAAGGCCCATCTGGAAGATTGCCTCTGATGTAGGATATCAGTTATACCTATAATACTGGCGTGTGATTAGTGACCAGTGTGCATACATGGCAGTAAAACTTATAAGTAAATATCAATGTGCCTAATGGAAAGTGCACAGCAGAATTATTTTTCTCTGTCTCTCTAAGTTTTACTTCTTTCTAGATATTTTTTAACTTCTATTTCCTGGTAGACTGGGTAGTCAGCTCTTGTTCCCGAAAGCTGTTTCCCCTAGGGCTAAGATTAGAAACTAAATTACCATAATAGTTTTGTCACCCTGCCCCTAGCCAGGCAGAACGTTTTCTTTTGTTTCGTTAATTACCGAAACTCTGCTTCAGCCCATGGCTGCCATCATGGCGGCCATGCATTTCCTTGTTCAAGAGTGTGACAGCTACTATTTGATTTTTAGAGTAGACTTGTTAGGATAAAATATATACATATACAACCATAGTTGCGTAAATTTATGCTTGCTGTTTTGTTTCCTTTTGCTACATTATTCAAATATAATAGTTACTATAAGATTTATAAAAGAATTAATGATGAGGTATTAGCTTAATAAGATATAGCATAGTATTAAAATCCAATCACTAGATCATATAAAAATTAAAGTTTAGACATATGAAACTCATATGAATTATAGTAAAGTTCGGTAGTTTAAGAGTAAGTTTTAACTGAATTATAAGGCATTACGTTAAATCATAATAGGTTAATAGTATAACTAACAGCTAAGTCATTTAAGTAAACTTATAGATTATAGTATAGTGTTAAGTTGATAAGATTAATCGTTAAAAAATATTAGGAGTCAGTGAACTTGGATTGAACCTAGAGTTAACTTAGAAAGTTTTTATATTAATCAGGGTTTAGAACAAAGAGTATAATATGAATGATTTATTGAACATTATGGAAAACACTTTGAACGATCTGTATTGAAATTGTGCACCTGTGACCTTAATGTGGGTTTTGTGAAGCACGACAGGCATCATGGAATTCGAATTGTTTGCTTGGAACTTGCAAATCTTGTGATGGTCTTGTGATGCATAGTTTGTAAAGCACGGAACTTGTACGCCCCCAGCAAGTGATTATCACACTGCTGGAGGGTATAGAAAATGGTATATAAGTTGGAAGGAGTCCGAATAAAATTTGGCTTCAGTCCTGATCAGACTGTTCCCAGAAGAACTGCCTCCGAGTGGTCTCTTCTCGCCATCCAGATTCTCCGGTGCGGGTCCTAACCCTTCCCTCCAAGGTCGGAGCGGGTCTCCAACAGCTTTGGTGCCCGAACAGGGACCTGACTCCGGTAATTGTATATATATATGTTCCCCGTTTGTTCATTCATCTTGTTTCTGGAAGGACCTTGCCTTAGGGTGCTGCAGCCCCCCCTGGAGTGTGTGGGTTGATAGGCAAGTCAGTGTTTAGCGTCACCGACGGACTGTGCGACTTATCGCCGTGTAGAGCGATTCAATCCTTGTAAAATTACTGTAAAATTACTGTATATTGTGTGTATTGTTTGTTATTACAGTTATGGGGAACTGCGGCTCCAAGGAAAGGAGAGCCTATATTCGTATTATGTGTAAAGCTTTGAAACATAAAGGGGTAAAGGTAAGTAGAGATAAAGTAAATTCTTTTCTAGATTTTGTATAGAAAGTTAATCCATGGTTCCCGGATCAGGGTACTTTAGAATTAGAAACATGGGATGAGATAGGCAAAAATATGAAAAAATGGTGTGATAATCACGGTGCAATTCAGATGCCACAAGATTCTTATTCCCTATGGAACATCTTACAGGAAGCATTGGTACTTAATCCTAATTATGGTTCTTTTCCCAAGAGTGATTCGGAATCCGAGGAGGATGAGACAGCTAAAGGAGATAATTCCGGAGACCACTCATCTCCTGGGGATGATGCAGAATTAAATGAGGAAGCAGCTAACTATAATAATCCTGATTGGCCAGATTTTTCTTTCCCTGTGGTCTATAAAAATAGGGCTATGTTACCATTTAGCGACCAAAGAGTGGAATTGCCAAAGAAATATTTGCCGGGAATTCAAGGGACTATACAAAAGGCTTTAGAATCAGAAGACTCTCTTCATTGTTTTCCTGTTGATATAGAATTTGAACCCCCTAAATGGGAACCTATACCAATGAAATTATTAAAAGACTTAAAAGCTGCTTGTCATGACTACGGCCCAACAGTGCCGTATACACTAGCCTTCTTAGATGGGCTACGTGCTTGGTGGATGACTCCTTATGATTGGTTTCAAGTGGCTAAAGGATGTTTGACAGGAGGAAAATTTGTGCTATGGAAAATGGAGTATGAAGAGTTAGTTAAAAGGAAAGTTGTAGAGCAGAATCTTACTAAACAAAGTCCAGAATGGGGTAATGTCACCATGGATATGTATATGGGAGTAGGAGAATATTGTAATACCCAGGCTCAAGCACAATTGCCTACAGATGTACTTACAGCTGTGAGTGATTTAAGTGTTATAGCCTGGAAGCGGCTACCTTCTCCCGATCATACCATGCCTGGCCTTACCACTGTAAAGCAAAGATCAGATGAGCCATATGAAGAGTTTATTGCTAGATTGACTGATGCAGTAGGAAAGTTAGCCATAAACAAAGTAGCTGAAGACCTTATTAGTAAAACAATTGGCTGTTAAAAATGCTAATAACACTTGTTAGGCTTTAATAAGACTGATAAAAAAGACCGGCAATATAATTGATTATATCCAACAATGCTAACAATAATTATGATGATTAAAAATCCTTCCTTCTTGCCACCCTTGCTGCACCTCTCTCTAAAGTTTTCCTTAAAACTTAAGAATACTGAAATAAAGCCTGAACTTAGTCACACTTTTCTTTTCCTTATAGAAATGTAGAAAGCTCAAGTAATAATAAACAAATGTATATAAGTAAAGTATAAGTGATATAAGTAATATAAGTAATATATATAAGCAATATATATATATAAGCAATATAAGCTAAATATAGAAAGACGTAAAACTTAGAGAGAGAAAAATAATTCTGCTGTGCACTTTCCATCAGGCATATTGATATTTACTTATAAGTTTTACTGCCATGTATGCACACTGGTCACTAATCACACGCCAATATTATAGGTATAACTGATATCCTACGTCAGAGGTGATCTTCTAGATGGGTCTTTACAGGCCTCAGCCATGTAGCTATAGTTGTTGGCTCCCAACAGGAAGGAGCTCACAAATGTGGCATGACTGGGAGAAAACATCCCAAGGAAACTCTCAAGTCATCGTCCCCTAAAGGCTCCCTCGAGGGAGGGACGGGTGGAGACTTCCATACAGTGCTCAGGCCTCCCTGTGACAGTGAGAGTAGTCAGCAGGAGCTCCCTCTGGAATATTCTAGAATTTTTTAAAATTTATTTTTTGGTGTTTTTTTTACCTTTAAATTTTTTATTTTAAAATTGTGGAGTACAGTTCAGGGTTAGGCATACAAATATTCATTCTGCAGGTACCCTTGTTGATGAGGTGTGCCCCCCTTCCCCTGGCAGACTCCCACTACTGCCAATCCCTTTTCCCCGCCCTCCTCCCGGCAGTTTCCCGCTAGTGCTAATCCTTTTCTTATCGTGTTATGGTAATTGTTCAAGGTCCGCTTATGAGTGAGAACATGTGACACTCAGTTCTTTGTTTCTGTGAAAGATCACTCGGGATTATAGACTCTAAGTCCATCTCGGTGGCTGCGAAGTTCATGATTTTGTTCTTCCTGATGGCTACGTCATATTCCAAAGAATATTCATTGTACTAGCTTCAGTTTTCAGGAGACTTGGTGAGGGCACAGTTGAGGAGGGCTCACCAGCACATTATTTTTGAAGGAGCGAAAGCCGAACGGGTCAGGTGGAGAAGTGGTGTGGTGGATGACAAGGCAGAATTTGGAAACGGAAGGCACAAATTTATACTGGTGATTTCACATATCCTTTCAACCCCTCCTCCCTGCCCTTGCTTCCCAGAGGAGACACAGAAGCCCAGAGATGCTTTATGGCCATGAGGTTTGTGAAGTGGCTGAGCTAGGATTTGAACTTGTGTCTTGAACCCCAGCCCCTTGACAACAATGCTGTGTATCAGACCCAATGCAATTCAATACTCCAAACAGAGAAAGGAACGTCTCAGGGAATCCCAACAAATAGGCCCAGACAGCGAGATGAGTTAAGTGCCTACCAAGGCCAGAGGGCGCCCCCTCCCCACTCCCTGACCCCAGGAACCAGGCCACTATATCACCCACCACCGCTCTCTCCTGCCTCTCACCCCCAACACGCCCAGGGCTTGTTCTCTCGCCCAGCACCAAGGCTCTTGCAGGGGGCCCTTGGCTTTGAGGTGGGGGTGACAAGAGTCGACAGCGTCCACGAAAATGAAGCAAAACCCTCCCCTTCATGACCTAGGCAGGGGGAGACGTGGGTACCTGAACAAACTCCTCTTTGACAGTCAAAGCAGGAAGACCTTGGGGGAAAGCAAACAAAAAAGCCCAGAAAAAGCTGACTTGAGCCAGCGGCAGCTCTGGCAGGGAAAATGGCTTATTCATATTTGAAGAGGTATTGGATGCTGGCAGCATCCTAAGAGCTGGGAGGAGCCGAGCTTGGTGTCTCAGCCTGTAATCCCGCTTCTTGGGAGGCTGAGGTGAGTGGACTGTCTGCAGAATAGATGAGATGCAGAGCCCGAGAAGAAAGGCACTGGCAGGAGAGGGGAGGAAGGAGCTGGAGGGAGGGGAGCCGTGAGCACCGGGACCTTGGGGTGTCACCGGGCTTTCTGTGGCAGTCCCATCTGGGAACGTGATTCTTGATCTTTGGGGCATCTGATGAAAACTTATTATCCCTCTAATGCCAGACGGACTTGCGTGTAAAATTTAGAGTGGGGGGACCCACGCACGGCCCCTGGGTCTAGTGAGCAGTGTTTATCCCATGACCCACTCCAGAGACTGGCTCAGCGAGGCAAAGGCAGGGCTTGGCATTTGTTTTTGGAAAAAGCTTCCTGGTGACTCCAACATAACTCGGGGTTGAGAATACTGCCCCAGGGCTCCAGAAATCCCAGGGGAAGACCTCGGTTTAGGAGGAGTGAGGCTGTTCCATTCTAGACAAGAGCCCTCACAGAGCCTCATAGCATCCTGACTGATCTGGGGTCTCCCTGCTGGCTCTACGAGGCAGTCAGTCACTCATAACAGCTCGAGTAGACCTGCACTGCCTTCCCATCGTGCTCAGAATAAAAGCCAAAGTCCTCACCGAGGTTTATGAAAACTTACAGAATCCATTCTTTAAGTCTAGCAAGCACACACTCCCACCCCAGAGCCTTTGCACCTGCAGATCCCTCTGCCTGGAATTATTCCCTGGAGAACCACGTGGGCTGCCCTTCCACTTCCTGCGGGTCATTGCCTAACTACCCTCTCTGAATAGCTCCCCTCAACTCTCTGAATAGCAGACCTCCATCCCCAACCCAACTTGACTTTTCCTTCACTGCACTTACCCCGTTGCATTCAGGGTAAGTTATCTGTCACCTGCTAAAAAGGTAATTGCAAGAGGGCTGTGTCTTTTTTGTGACCACCTGTTGCCCCAACGCCTAGAGCAGTCCTCACTCAATAAACATTTGTTGCATGAATGAATAATGCTAATTCTGCCCTCTGTGTTGTCCAACAGGACACAGATGTCACTTTGAAATTTGGTTAAAAATTCCCTAGACACAGAAAACTGCTTTCTGGGTCTGTTTCCCCACATAAACAGTAAACAAGGAAACAAAAGCAGCTGCTTGGCACCTACTGTGTGCTTAGCCCCCCTAGGCTAAAGGGAGGAATAGGCAAAATTAGTCCCTTTCTTCAAGGTCTTCACAGTCTGGTTGGGCCAGAGAACAGCCAGAGAAGCAATTGCCCAGAGCCCTAAGGAATAACTGGGGCTCCGAGGGGGCTGGATCAGTCAGGGGGATTTTCTGGGGAAAGGGACACATTCAGTGTCCTTCGAGGTACAGGCCCTGCCGGGTTTGAGGAAGACTATTCTCCCCCGAGGGCAACCAGGTAGCAACCAGCTGGGTAACCAGCCCTCGGCCCTGCTGGAAGAAGGTGGGCCAGAGCCACTGGGACCCTGACATGGGGGCATTCCTCTTTCTCCCGCTCCCCATTCCACCTCATATAGCCTAGAGACCAAGTCAGACCTAACGGGATCGTAAGGGTCCTGCCACTGTGGCCCAGACATCTGGGGAGAGAACACTTTGGGCCTGGGTTCAGACAGACCTGCAGCCAGACCAGAGCAAGTACCATGAGCTTGGACAAGGCTGAGGAACCATAGTGGGCCTCAGCTTTGTCGTCTGTAAAATGGGACCAGGGATTCTTTCGTCACTGAACTGTTGGGAGGCCCGTTATTTGGAAACTTGGGTCCATGTCAACAAAGAGAGTCCCATTGTTACAGACTACCAGACTCTGGTCACAAGGGTGGACAGGCCAGGGTCCTCTCTGGGAGGCCCCTCTCTCTCTCTGGGCCTCAGTTTCCTTGGTGGGTCAGGGGACCATTTGCAGTCTGTTCCCCCTGGACCTCACCTCTGCGCCTACTGGGGTGCTCGCTCCAGAGTGAATTTGTGTGTGGCCACTGGCTACTGAAAAACCCAGGGAACTGAGGAACAGAGAGCAAAGTGTCTGCATTCCGGGAGAAGGGCCACTGGGTCACTCTCCCTGGAGTTCCCCCTTACTCACCTCCCACCACCTGTGTCCGCCTGCCTTCCCCAGCCTTAAAACCTGCCACCGGCCCGGCATGGTGGCTCAAGCCTTTAATCACAGCACTTTGGGAGGCCAAGGTGAGAGGGTTGCCTGAGCTTAGAGGTTTAAGACCAGCCTGGCCAATTTGGCGAGACTTCGTCTCTACAATAAATTGAAAAATGAGCCAGGCGTGGTAGCGCATGCCTCTAGTTCCAGCTACTTGGAAGGCTGAAGCAGAAGGATTGCCTGGAGGTTGCGGTGGCCGTGAGCGTGCCACTGCACCCCAGCCTGGTCAACAGAGTGGAACTGACTCAACCCCCCCCCAAAAAAAACTCTGTGATCTTCTAAATTAGGTCAAACCAGACGTTGCGCTTGGAATCTTGTTTGCTTTTACAGCAGAGATGCCAAGGGGGAGGCGGTGGGGGGGAGAGGAACAACAGTGTTTGCCAGTTCTGGATTCTAATCTTATCATTGATGTTCTCTAGTTGTAACTGACCAAGGTACCCAGCCTCTCTGAGCCCTGATTTCTGTCTGTAAACGGGACATCCTAAGAGCCACCAGGGGTTGCCGTGAATCAGAATGGGGTTGCCATTCTGGGGGCGCCTGCAGCGTGGGACCTGGCACTCGGAATCCGGTGTCAGCCGAGGGTCCCTGTGGACTCCCAGCCCTCCTGAGGTCACGTGGCAAGTGGACGGGGCGCTGGCTACTCCATACAGTCGGGCGACCTGGCTGGGCCCGGCCTCACCTTTATTCCTCTCACTGCGGCATCTCTGAGTCTGCAGGGCTGGACGCCCCGAGTTTTCTGAGCCAGGCAGAAAAATGAGGGATTAGCGACCCCTCTTGGCAAATCCATGTTACAGCTGCTGTGGTGGGAGGGGCGCCCAAGAGAGAGGCTCTGTCGGCCAGTTGTGGAAAGTGCAGGAGGTTGTGGAAAATGAAGTTTTCCCTCTGGGCAAATCTTTATTCTACAGTCACCATTCACAGGTGCCTACAACAGATCGATTCCTTTGTTCTCGCCTTCAGTCACTGATAGATTAGTTAGGAATGAATATTCAACAAACATTAAGCAAAACCCCCTCTGTGCCTTGAAACTATGGTGGAATTTTACAGACCAGAGAGGGACCCAGGCAACTGCATTATGGGAATCCATCCATCTAGTTGTCCGCTCATCCGTCCATCCGTCTATCTATCCATCCATCCATCCATCCACCCGCCCACCCGTCCATCTCTCCATCCATCTCTCCATCCATCCATTCACTTATACACAAATATTATTGAGCTTCTGCATGGACCAGGCATCCTTCTTTGTACGTGAGAAACATCAGTAAACAGAACAATTAAAGACCTCCACTCTCATGGAGTCGGCTTCCTAGTTATGGCGGTTGAAAATTTTCAATCCCCTTCATAAATGAGTAAATTCTGTAACATGTCTAAAGTATGTGCTATGAAAATGAAAGATAAGCCGGACTCGGTGGCTCAGCCTGTCATCCCGCGCCTTTGGGAGGCTGAGGTGAGTGGATTGCCTGAGCCCACGGGTTCGAGACCCGCCTGGGCAGCGAGACCTCATCTCTACAATAAATCAAAAAAAAAATCAGCCGGGCGT
>NW_007233785.1:0-6289 GCF_000164805.1 Carlito syrichta | reverse complement strand
TCTTCAGGGTGTCTTTCTAAGGGCTAAACAAGAATCAGGGTTTCGAAGCAGAAATCTCGGCAATGGGAGTCTTCATATACAGGGAATTACACAGCCTCTACCTAAGAAAGGATAAGGAATCTGTTTTTCACGAGTCCTCAATGCCAAAAATCTACTGGGTGTCTTGGTAAGGGCTAAAAAAGAATCAGGATTTCAAAGCAAGAATCTGGGGAATGGGAGTCCTCATATACAGGAAATTCACGGGCTCTTGCTAAAGGAGAATAAAAAATCTGGGTTATACGATTCCTCAATTCCAAAAATGTTTAGGTGAGGCCTACAAGACTCGGACTTTGACGTCCCCATAATTTTCAGAGCTGTTTCCTTTGTGCATATTAGGAATCAGTCATTACAGAATTCCCGCAACATTCTGGTCATCTCGAGAGTTTAAACCAAAATATGGCACTACAAGTCCATTTAGATTATGGTTCCTGTAACGCCAAATTCCAGGACACAAGTAATCATCTCAGGTTTTGTGAATGTAAGCCCTGAGTTCAGGATTACCTCGTACACCAGAAACTTCTGGTAGTTCATCTACTCAGATTTTGGACCTTGGGTTTAGATGTTGCACCATGTTTAGAAAGTATTTTTGGGAGGGCACCAGGGTCTTGGTTTCCAAGTCAATAGGAACTTTCTGGAGTTTTTCTATTTGGAGCCACGTGTCTGGACTTCTAGGGAATGGGGAAACATCTGGTCATTCTTCTGAGAACGAAACAGGAATCTCGGACACTGTGTCACCAGAGAGCTTCTACTCCTGTTACCAATAAGGAACAAGGAAAATCAGTTTGCATGTGACCAGCAAACTTCTGGGCAGTTGTTAATTTTTCTCTGGCTTAAGGTAGTTCTCATACCTAGGCGCCTACAGGAAATTTCTAAATGCTACTCAGGAATTTGGAGTCCCTGTCCCCACAATTTTCAGAACTAATTCCTGTATACATACCACAAATCTGTCATTACCGATTCCCAGAAACCTGCTGCTCCTCTTCTTAGTTGTAACAGAGAATCTGGCCATCTGCTCGGCTTTTATACCGGAGGCTGAAACACCAGATTCCACCACCCAAGGAATCATCTCGCCATTTTTCGTGTAATTTCTGACTTAAGGTTTACCTCCTAATCCAGAAACTACTCCTGGAATTTCAGGTTTATATTCATAATTTAGGATTAGATGTTCCCATATATTTAGGACGTATTATTTAAGGGGATCCAGCAGTCTTGGATTCCGTGACCCTTCTGACCATTTGGCCTTATGAGTATTGGTATATAAGAGTTTGTACTTCCACATCGCCAGGTAACGTCTGGGAGTCTTACTGAGAACAAAAAGTATCTGGGTTATTGGGGTTGCCAATCTAACAAATCTACATGGACACATTATAAGGGCTAATCTGTAATATGGGATTCTTTCCCCACACATTATTAGGGCTACAGGCCTCTTGGATGTGACAAATTTGTCATTATAGATTCTCAGCAACCTTCTGGTCTTCTTGATAATTGTAACCGAGAATGTGGTCCTACAAGTCCGTTGGGTTCCTCGGGACAACAAAGGGTAGATTCCAGAACCCAAAGAATCTTATCACTATATTTGTATGTAACTATCACCTTAAGATGTACCTTGTAATCCTAAACCTTCTGTTTTTACTTATATTCCGATAGGGGCCTGGTATTTGAGGTTGCCAAATTTTTTTACCTACTTTTAAGGGTAACAACGATTCATGGATTCAATGACCGCAGGTAATTTCTGGGCATCTGCATATTTGAATACAGAGTTTTGTGATCCATATCACAAGAGAAAATCAGGGTATCTTGCTGAGAACAAAAAGGAAATCCGATTCTAGGAGTTCTGATTCGCCAGAATCTACAGGGACCCTTGATAAAGTTTATTTAGCTATCTGGTCCTCAGGATCCCTACATTTTTCAGAGCTATTAGCTCCGTAGATACACTTTATCTGTCATTACAGATCCCCAGGAACATTCTATTCTCTTGATAGTTGAAATCCAGGATCTGGGCCAAATATACTTTTGTGTCTTATGAACATCTAGGAAGACAATCAGGTACCCCAGGGATCAAATGGCATATTGGTACCAAATCCCTCGATTCAGGTTACTTCAAACTACAGAAATTTCTTGTGATTGGCCTGTTGGGAATTGGGACATTGGGTTTAGGAGTTTCCACGTTTTGAAGAGGTCTTGTTAAGGGAAACCAGGAATCTTGGATTCCAGTTCCCCAATAACCTTATGTGAGTCTTTCTCTTGATATCCAAAGAACTGGAATTCTAGGTTAACAGGAAATATCTCAGTGCCTTGCTGAGAATGAAGCAGAAATCTAGTAAATGGAAGTCCTCATATACAGGAAACTAGAAGGTCTCTTTCTAAGGAAGAATAAGGAATTTTGATTGCACGAGTCTTCAGCCCAAAAATCCACAGAGTGTCTTACTAAGGCATAGCCATGAATCAGGTTTTTAATGTAGGAATCTGGGTAGTGGGAGTCCTCAAATACAGGAATCTGGACTGCCTATTTCTAAGAAAGAATAAGGAATCTGGGTTACACGTGTCCTCAATCCCTAAAAAACTTCAGTGCATCTTGCTAAGGCCTAAACACGAATCAGGGTTTTTGAAGCATGAATATGCGGAAATAGGGTCCTCATATACAGGCCAATACATGGCCTTTTGCTAAGAAAGAATAAGGAATCTGAGTTGTAGTCTATCCCTAAAGACTACAGGGCCTTTTGCTAAGGCCTAAACAAGAATAAGGAATTCGAAGCAGGAATGTGGGTAATTCTCCTCATAACAGGAAACTTCGAGCCCTCTTGATAAGGAAAAATAAGGAATCTATTTTACACGGTCCCTCAATCAGATAATCTACATGGTGTCTTGTAAGGGCTAAACAAGAATCAGGGTGTGAAAGCAGGAATCTAGGGAAAGGGAGTCCTCATATACAGGACACTACACAGCCTCCAGCATAGGAAGAATAAGGAATCTGTGTTACACGAGTCCCCAATCCAAAAAAATTCTCAGGACATCTTGCTACTGGACAAAAAAGAATCAGGTCTTCAAGCTCCCCCATGATTTGGAGCTATTTAGCATGTGGATTTTAGGAATCATACAACTCAGGACTCCAGCAACATTCTGGTCTTCTTAATAATTGTAAACGGGTATCTGGTACTACAAGTTCGTTAGGTTCCTCGGGACAACTAAGACCAGCTTTCAGCACATAAAGCATAATTTTGCCATATTTGGATGTAACTCTTGGTCTCAAGAAGAACCTTGTAATTCTCAAACTTCCATTTGTCCTTTTATTTTGACTGCCACCGACGGTTTTGCAGTTGCCAAATGTTTAGTAAGTATTCTTAAAGGTAACCAGGAATCATGAATTCCCTGTCCTTAGGAAACTTGTGGGCATCTGTCTTTTTGTATACAGAGTTTTGGAATACAAATCGACAGGGAAAATCAAGGCATCTTTCAGAGAACAAAAAGGGAATCAGGGTTCTTGGAGTTCTCATTTACCGAAGTCTACAGGGTCTCTTGATGAGGTTTAATCAGGAATCTGGGCTTGTAGGTCCCCATATTGTTAGGGTGTCTTGTACAAGGGAACCAGGAATCTTGGATTCCAATTGCCCAGGAAACTTCTGAGGGTCTTTTAATTGATATCCACACAACTTGAATACTACATCACAACGAAATATATTGGTGTCTTGCTGAGAAAGAAGCAGGAAGATGGGTAATGGGAGTCCCCATATACAGGAAACGTCATGACTCTTGCGAAGGATGAATAAGGAATCTGGGCTACTTGGGACTTCAATACTACAAAACAACAGTGATTCTTGCTCATGGGTATACAAGATCAGGGCTTCGAGAACCCCTCCTGTTTTAGAGCTATATGGTATATGGATATTACGAATCAATCATTCCTGGACTCCAACAACTCTCTGGTACTCTTGATAGTTGTGAACGAGAATCTGGCACTAAAAAACTATTTAGATACTTGGAACCTCTGACTCCAGATCTAGGACACAAGTAATTCTCTCGGATTTTTTTATGTAAGCCCTGACGTCAATGTTATCTTGTACTCCAGATATTTCAGTGACTCCGCTGTTCGATATTAGGACTTTGGGTTTAGGTGTACCATTTTTAGGAGGTATTATTGGGAGGGAACCAGGAATCTTAGATTCCAGGTCCCCAGGCATATCCTTGTCATCTTTCTATGGGTATACCAGAGTCTGGACTTCCAGGCCAGCAGGAAACATCTCGACGTTTTGCTTAGAACGAAATAGGAATCGGGGTCACTGTGTCCCTTGAAAGCTTCTACACGCTTTACTAAAGAGGAGCCAGGAAATTTGGTTTCCATGTAACTTGCAAACATCTGGGAATTTGCTAAATTATCCGTTGCTTAAGGCAGTGCTCATACCTAGGAATCGACAGGGACTTTAGCAAATGATAATCTGGATTCTCGGTGTCCTGGTTCTCATATTATTCAGAGCAATGTCCTATATGCATACCACAAATCGGGCATTTTTGATTCCCAGGAAGCAGTTGGGCCTCTTGATAGTTGTAACTGAGAATCTGGCCTACAGGTCCGCTTGTTTCACAGGGTCCTGAAAGGCCAAATTCCACAATCCACGAAATCATCTGCCATTTGTTAATATGATCACTGGCTTCAGGTTTACTTCGTAGTCCAGAAACTACTGCTGGACATTCGTTTTCACATTGAGAATGTGGGATTAGGGGTTCCCACATATTAAGGATGTATTCTTAATAGGGAACCAGCAATATTAAATTCCAGGTCCCTGGGAAACATCTTGGCATATTTTATTGGTATGTAAGTGTTTGTATTTCCCCTCAACAGAAAACGTCTGAGCGTCTTCCTGATAATAAAAATAGGAATGTGGGTTATGGGTGGGCTCAATCCATTTCTACAGTGCTCTGTTATAAGGGCTTGTCTGGAATCTGGGCTTCTAGTTCTCCAAATTCTTCATAGCACATTGTCACGTGGAAAGGACAAGTGTCATTATAGATTCCCAGCAACCTTCTGGTCCTCTTGATTGTTGTAACCAAGAACCAGTCCGTGCAATTAAGTGGGGTTTCTCAGCACAACTACAGCCAGATTACAGGACTAAGGACTCATCTCGCCATATTTGTGGGTAACTCTTGTCTTAAGATGTATCCTGTAATCCTAAAACTTCCGTTTGTGCATCTACTTTATGTGGCCTTGGGGTTTTGAGGTTGTTAAGCATGTAGTACATATTTTTAAAGGTAACTAGGAATCACTGATTTACGTCCCTGGGACAAAGCTGGGAATCTGTATATTTCCAGACAAAATTTTTGATTCCATATCACAAGGGAAAATCAGGGCATCTTGCTGCGAACGAGAAGAGATGCGGGTTCAGGGGTCCTCAATTGTCAAAATCTATGTGGCATCTTGATAAGGTTTAATGAGGACTCTGGGCTTGTAGGTCCTTCCGTTTTTCAGAGTTACTTCCCACGTGGATACCTAAAATCTCTTACAACAGATTCAAGAAGATACCGGTCCTTTCTATAGTTGTAATCGAGGATCTGGAACTACAATTTCGTTTGTATCTTATGAACGTCTTCGGCCATATCCTGTTTCCTAGGAATCAACTGGCATCTTGTGACCAAATCCCTTGCTTCAGGTTACGTCAAAATACTGAAAATTCCTGTGGTCAAGCTGGTGGGAATTGAGATATTGCGTTTAGATATTTCCATATTTTTACGATGTCTTGTTAAGGCGAACCTGGAAACTTGGATTACAGTTCTTAGGTACTATATGGGAGTCTTTCTATTGATATCCAAACAACTGGAATTCTATGTTCATCAGGAAAAATCTCAGGTATTGCTGAGAATTCAGCAGGAATTTGCATAAAGGTAGTCCTCATATTCGGGAAACTACATGGCCTCTTACTATGAAAGAATAAAGAATCTAGGTTACAGGAGTCCTCAAATCCCCAAAACCTACAGGGAGAGTCTTACTAAGGGAGAAAAAAGTATCAGGGATTTGAAGCACGAATCTGGGGAATGGGAGTCCTCATATACAGGAAACTTCACAACCTCTTGCTAAGCTTGAACAAGGAATCTGGTTTACACATGTCCTCGATCCTAAAAATCTACAGTGCGTCTTTCTAAGCCTAAACAAGAATCAGAGTTTCGAAGCAGGAATCTCGGTGATGGGAGTCTTCATATACAGGAAACTACATAGCCTCTCCCTAAGAATGGATAAGGAATCTGATTTTCACGAGTCCTC
>NW_007233784.1:3939-12447 GCF_000164805.1 Carlito syrichta | reverse complement strand
CTTGAACAATTATAATACTATAAGAAAGGGATTGGCAGTAGTGGGAAACTGTCAGGGGGATGGGAATGGTAGTTGAGGGAAACTGCTGGGGAGGGAGGGGCACACCTCATCAACAAGGGTACCTGCATAATAAACGTTCGTATACCTAACCCTGAATTGTACCCACATCTAAAATAAAAATATTGTACCCCACATTTAAAATAAAAAATTAATAAAAAAAAGAATTCCTCCATTCATGCAGGCTTGTGTGTAAATTCCTCTAAATATCTTTCACAGAAACAAAGAACTGAGTATCACATGTTCTCACCCATATGTGGACCTTGAACAACTATGGTAGCACTATAAGAAAAGGATTGACAGTAGCGGGAAACTGCAGAGATCAGGGGGCAAGGAGTTGGGGTTGGCAGTAGTGGGAATCTACCTGGGGAAGGGGGCAAAGCTCATCAACAAGGGTACCTGCAAAATGGATATTTGTATACCTAACCCTGAATTGTATCCCACAATTTTAAAATAAAAAATGTAAAGGTGACCAAAAAAAGAATTTATCCATTCATGCAGTCTTGTATATAAATTCCTCCAAACATTCAATAACCATGCTGTCTGATGAGACAGATTAATATTGCGCCAATAGTCCTACAAAGTTACATGAGTTCCTGAAGACCATGAGAAATATTTGGTCTTACTTTTTACACTGCATCAGGCCTAAAGAGTTTGAAATTATAATCTTACAAATGAGGGAGTTTTTGTCCTCATCTAGAAAATAGGCTTATCTACTTCTCACAAGACTACAGCATCCTAGACTATTCCTCACTGAAAATCATATTCCTTTTTTGTTTTTGTTTTTGAGATGGAGTGTCACTCTGTCACCCAGACGAGTGCCATGGTCGCTCCCGACCACCGCAACCTCGACCTGCTGGGCTCCGGTGATCCTTCTGCCTCAGCCTTCCAAGTAGCTTGAATTACAGGCGTGCGATACCACGCCCAGCTAATTTTTGATTTATTGTAGAGATGAGGTCTTGCCAAGTTGCCCAGGCAGGTCTCGAACCTGGGGGCTCAGGCAATCCACTCTCCTCAGCCTCCTAAAGCACGGGATTACAGGCTGAGCCACCGAGCATGGCTGAAAATCATATTCTTATACTGAGAATATTTATGTTCTTGTGTTATATCTAGACAGTGATTTTATCATGTGATTTGCTTAATGTAACCATCTCCTCTGAATTTATTGCAGACAATCCAATTGATCATGAGAAACATGAAGGGCAACAATCAGTGGCCTCCAGGTAATTCTGAAGACTTGTGGGCTGTTGTTTCAGTAGTGGCAACTGAAGACTGCAGATCCAGGGGAAAATAGGAAGTGATGAATAGAACTCGTTCATCCATTCAGCCAACTACAAATTATTATTTTGACAATGTCGTCTTTTTATTGTGGTATATGTATAGGTTTCAAGGTCTTAATCCCTCATCATTATAGGTGCCCACAGTCAGTTGACTCAGGTGATCTGACCAACCTCAGAGACTTCCTATTTTCATTTGTTCTCTTCCATGTGAATATATCAGGGTGTTTGCATATATGCTTTATGCCTGTTAGACGTCAGCATCTTGGCTAGCATTTGATTGCAAGAGAAGATACTGGAAAAAAGAACTTGACGTTGTATCAAAAATTGGAAAAGAAGGAAAAGGGAAAGACAACATAAGATCTGGTAGTCTGGAAGGCCTCCAGATCTCTATCCACATGGGTGGTACATGTAAAATACAACACAATTTACACAAAATAGCAGAAACCCTATTTTAGTTTTCCATGTGTGCTGCAAGTCATGTTTATAGGGCACAGGGATAGTTCTGGATCCTCCTATATCAGCTTGTTTTCTGACAAGTGCACTGAGCACCTACTGCTGTCTCTTGCTCTGTCCCAATGGCAGTCATATTTCATCCCACATGTAGAAGGATACAGTTTCCCTCTTTTTGTCACATTTTTTATTATACAGATGTGGGATACAATTCAGTTTTAGGTATACAAACGTTGATCATGCAGGTACCCTTGTTGATGAGGCATGACCCTCTTTAAGAAGCAGTTGCTTTCTGTGACCACTTTGCTTTCTGTGACCACTAGCTTATGTCTCCAATCAAAGCAGCAAGGAAACATGGTGTCTAATACCTCCCATTTTAATCTTCTGTTCTCTCTATACTGTCTGGATCATCAGGAAGCTGCAAGAATCAGAAGAGAAGAAAGTCCTGCAGGACCCACAGGAGGAATGCTTTTTGACTTCTAGTCACCATGACTTGCCTGAGTCACACCAGCCTTGTGCAAGCACCTCCTTTGAATCTGAGAAACGGGAAATCTGCTCTGCTCAGGATGTAACCAGTGAATACCCTACTTCTAATGGGTATAATACTCCAACTGGCTTTCCAGGTAGCCTCTGTTTCTTTGCACCCTGTAACCTGTCTCCCTTGAGAAACATCATGCCTTGTTGTAGACCCTATACTCACATACTAGATTGAAGCAAGCTCTAGGATTTAGTGTGGAAAAACAAGGCATCCCATGAGGAAGAGAGTTTTGTTCAGTCCTAGTCCAAAGCCACACAATTTTCATCTTTGCCTCACTGACCAATCGCTGGAGCTAAGGTTGACCTACAGATCAACACCACCTCAGCAGCAATTAAGATCGAATCTGTTATCTCACACGTGGTGGTCCATTTTTCTTTTACAAATGTGAGTTTCTATGCATGTCCAAAGACTTCAAACAGCCTTTCCTATATCCTTGAATAAGCAATTACCATAATTCACTGCCCAAAGACAGTGGCATCCTTGTCCAGATCTCTGTTGAAGGTTTGGCCAAGGTTCCACTATGCCTAGCCCCAGGCTCTATCACTTGTGAGTTGGTAGGGAGAGTTTGCCCCATGATTCAGCAAAGCCAACCACAACAAGTTTCTCAAGCCATATGTTAAGGACCCTTAATATTCTGTTATCACATCGAGAAAATTGATGCGTCTGTGTTGAGAGTGGATTGTCAATGTGACGTGTCTGGGGAGGGATATGCTTAATAGAACAAGCCATTGTCTGACTTCATTTTTAGGACATCTAAATGATGCCAAAGATCTGGAAGACCAAGTCCAAGCATTCACCTGGTAAGTGTATGAAGTCATAAATACTCTGGACTGTGTTGACAGACAGAGACTAAAAATCAGGGGAAAATCAGAAAGTGCTTAATATCTCTATTTCATCCATTCAGACAACCACAAGTTATCTCTGTTCTCAATGATTTATCATTTCATTCTGGTACCTGAATCGATTTCCATTTCTTTATCTTTCCTTTAAAAACCTATAGCTGCTTACTGTCTATCCAAGGAGTACAGGCTGCTCTTTCAAAGCAGAACACAGTTTTTGTAAACATCACTTTCTTTTGCAGATAACCAATGTGATGCATATTTGCTTTCAGCCTGTTTTCTTCTTTTTGGTAATAGAAAAACCAACTAGGGAAAATTATAGCACATCACAAAATGGATAATATGTAAAGGGACCACATCGTAAAATGGATAATATGTAAAGGGACCCAAATGCAAACAAATTTGGAATCAACTAAATGCCTCTAAAGTTATATCCATGTAGTCATGGTGTAAAATTTTTCACACAGTTTATGCAAAACTATTTAGCCACTGTTTTAGAAATGACAAAATTCTGTGTATCATGAGGGTAGCCGTGGAACATGTCCTTTCTCCTTCTTCCTCAGCTTATAATCTAGACAATTGACCAAACATATATTTCCTTCCCATGATCTGCTCCATTGGCGCCACACTCTGTCCCACCCAAAAGGGGATCTTTTTTTTTCCTTTGAATAAGTTTGAATTTTGACTTTCTAAACCACTCTCTTAAGCCTCACACCAAATTCATCTAAAACTTGGTAGTTCCTGATTTCCTTTGGATTCATCTATTGTCCTTCCAACTTCAACAGGCTCAATGGTGAACTGGCAGAGATGCAAGTAAATGAATTTCCCCAGGAGTCACTGAGTGGATGTTACTTGACCCCCTCGATATTTCCAGACCCAGTGAGTTGCCACCACTTTTGTAAGAGCAGCCTGAACTCCGTGGACAGGCAGCAAGTCGGCCTGGCTACTGATGTAGGCCGTGAGTACTCCATCGTGAATGTGTTAAACATCTAAATGCAGATAAACCTTCAGATAGACCTCGTGGTCCTCACACCCTGAGCCAGACTTGGCTGAGTATTTTATCACTGTGGGTTGGACCTATATGGAGATGTTTGTCTGAATCCCTCTAGAGTTGATTCTGAAGCACAGACATGGGGGGAATCGGTGAGCTTTGGTGTCTCTCTAGGCAAGATGATGTCTCTGTTTTTCTAGTCCCATTGTCCTGATAGTGACCCAAAACAGGTTTTGCCAAATTCACACCAACCTGTGCAGCACATCTGCCAGACCTGCTCATTTGAATTGATTTTGTTTTGCCAGCTATTGTGTTCCTTATATGTTTCTTTTCTCTATAATGTGCCATGTGGTTCTAAGCCTACCCAAGGTCAGTGGTATCTTTCTAAACCTTCCTGTTGCAGGCATTGCCTAGGTTTCACTGAAGCTCACCCCATCCTCTATGTCTTCTCATTGGTTCAGCAGTCCATTTCACTGCATTAGGTTTCTGGAAGCAAGACTACGTTTTTTGTTCTTTGTTTTTATTTTAAGTCTTAGAACCACATGCACCAAAAGTGTCTGTATAGCAAAAAGATTCATGTTGGTTCAAGGGTTTCCAGATTTATTCCATCATTCGAATTTCTGTTTCTCAAATCCTCTAAACTGTGAACCATCAGAGTATTTGAAGAAAGAAGACTGGATATTGCAGTTTTCCTCCTAGAAAACAGTTGGATAGTAGTTACTTTGGGTTTGTGTGAAAATAGGGCTTAGCTCTTTGCACAGACTCAGGGAAGATGCAATCGGAATGATAATGGTCTACCAGAATAGGGATATTTCACTCCTATATTCAGGAAAGGAAGCCATATTATTGCTACCAGGACACAATCTCAGCTCTCCTGAAATATTTCACAGTTCCGGATTTGACAATTAGGAGACTGATATTCCTTTGTTGAGGTGGGAAAATAAGTTGTTCATGAGCAGAGGAGCATCTGCTTACTGTGTCCATCTGTGTCTGAACTTATTTCCAGAAATTTTGGATGATCATTGGGAGGAAGAAGACCAAGACCCACCATGTCCCAGGTAACTCTGAGGAATTATGGACAAATAATTTGTGTGACACCTGGAGACTCTAGATGCAGAAAGAAAAAAATGTTGTGAAAATAAATCGATTCCATCTGTTCATCCATTTATAAAATACCAATATTACTAATGTTACCCATTTCTATTGAATATCTGTATTTTTATTTCTTTCTCTTATTAATATCTCTCAATTTTAGTCATTTGTATTTCATGGACTCACTTGATCTAATTAATCACAGACATTTTGATATTTTAATCACAGTCAGTCTTCTTTTCTGTCCTTTTAGCTTAAAGTGAATTTGAGATGCATATCTGATACCTGCCTCTTTGGCATCATGTCCTACAAGTATTTGATAGCAGAAAAGTGAATTAAAAATGCATATTGCATTATAATATTGAGAAAAAGAGATGTTGAGGATACAGTATTTCTAAGAGTCTCTGAAAACTACACAGGCTGTGTTCATTTGACCACTGTGTGTTGATTTTAACCCATTTTGCAGAATAATACTGAATGCACTTTTATGTCCCTTGTGTACACTGTGTTTTGTGGCCTTTTCATACAGGGATAATTTCGTCTTTCTTCTCAGCTTATTGCTCAGTGCGCTGAGCAACTGCTGCTGTCTCCCATGCTCCAGACAGGAAAGGATTGTCTTACCTCACACGGGGACTGACCTGGGCTTCCCTGAGCCCACCTCTTGGCCTCCCCTCACAGCAGGCTAGCCACTGTGGTTTCAGTCCCCTCTGGTGTTTATCTTCATCTTCTTCACCCACCAGGCTCAGCAGGGACCTAACAGAGGTGGAAAAGCAGGATGGCCCCAATGATTCACCGGACGAGCATCATCTGACTCCTTCAATTCAACATGACCTGTCTGACTCCCACCAGCCAGATAGCAGCACCCTGTTTTCATTTGAGGAACAGGAAGCCTGCTCTGCCCTGGATGTAGCCTGTGAGTACTCCATTGTGAAGGTTGTGATGATCCTCTGGTCTAGCAGGCAGCCTCTCTGTAATTTTTTTCCTGCATCTTGTACAGTCTGAGACAGTCATTCCTGAGGGCAGGTCCTGTGGATATGTTGTTCGGAATCTGGCTCCTGGTTCCAATTTTAAGCACAGACTTTAAATGTTAAAATTCTCTTCTTTTCTTGTCCTGGGTGATATTCCATTACTCGAACCTTTTTCACAAGAGCATGCTATTTGTATTAAGTCAGGCCAGAGAAGGGAAATGTGAGGAGTAACTGGAACCCCTGGGCTACCACTAGCTGATCTGGAGAAATCTGTGTCACAGATCTCTTAAGATAAGACATCTCTCTTTGATGATGTTACATTGCTAGTTGCATCTCCGGGCAGAGCTTTGGCTGTCCACTTGGGCTGGAAGTTTTGGGCAATTATTTAGGAGGTCTGTTTTCATGATTCCCATGTCCCAAGCCAGGTTCTTTGTTTCTGAGAGCTGTCTTCCCTCCACCTGAAGCAGTCCAGTGTCCCATCCTTCCAGGCAGAGCCATGGTTTTTATCTTCTGTAGAGCACCAATGATGTTTTTCACATGTCTGGGTTTGTAGTTTCAAATATTTATCTAGTCACAGTGTTGCATTTTCATGAAAACCATCAACAAACGTGAAGTTTCACGTTTGTTGAGTACATGACGGCCTGCTGGCCTAACATATGAGCAATTCATACTGGTTTCCATTCCTAAAATCTGCAGTAAAGGGTCTCTTCATGCTGAGATTATCCTCTTTTCTGTTTTCCATCTCTCTGAGTTTCAGAGAGGCAGAGGCCTTTCTTATGATCTCAGAGATTTGTGACACACACATAAATTCCATACTTGTTTTGTATGTGTTATATGCCCTGCCCCTTGCCAAGTATGCTCTGTCCATGCTGTGATCCATTTCATCCCCAGAAACACTTCCAAGTAGGCGGTGTTATCTCCGACTGCACCTGAGGACACCAAGGCTCAGCAAGGTCACCTAACTTACGCGGACATTTGGGTGATAATATTGGTGAGACTACTGTGCACTGGGAACATTGACCCTGTGTGCCGGATTCTATGGCTCAATCTCTGTTTATTTCTCTGCTGTTGAACCTCACAGGGACTAAGCTTGGTGGATGATCAGCTTTTCTTTTGCCTTTTAAAGAAAATTACTTTTAAAATAATTTTAAGTTTACACAGAAAAATTTTCAGCTTGGTATGAGGAACTTCTGTAGCTCCTCGTGTTGATTCCTGAGCTTCTAATAGCTGGGTGTACTTCGTCTGTGAGCAGAGCCAGCTGCTCATCCACGCCCTCCATCTGGAACTACAACTCCAGGAAGCTCTGTGGAAAATAGAGCAAGGGATAAAAGATCCTTGTCATACCCCACCCTTTTCCCCTAGGGTTTTTGCTCTCAATGGGCTATCCTGGAGCTCTTGTAAAGCTGTAGGTCTTTGTCTCAGAAATGTCACAGCTAGGATGTAACTTCCATGAGGAGGAAGGAAAATGTTCAGACACAAGTCTCAGAAGTGAGATGTGTGTGATCTTGGACAGCCCTACCAGGGCATTTTTAAACATGGGCCAGGAGGTGCCAAATTCATCTCTGTGGACAGGCTGAGAGCAATGAATAGACTGTGAATATTATACAAGGATGCCTTCTGTGTGGGTGTCCACTATGATAATATGTGAATAGTGTGTAAAGAGCACAGCCATCACCCCAGCAGTGGTGCCACAGGCCATCTGCTCCAACTCACCCTCTGCCTACGGGGATCACCTGGTGAAACAGTGTGAATACAGACAAAATTATAACTTGATCTTTTATTGAAAATTTTTCCTCACCTCCTCAACTTATAAAATGTGCAATACTCTAGACATTTCTGAAAGTGTTTTCCCTTTTCTCTTGGAAATGCAGAGATGTTCCCTAATATAAGATTAATAAGACCTCAATAATTTGGAAAAGAGAGAAGGAAAATAAAACAATGCTATGAAATTAAGTAGAGATAACTAAAAATATTTCTAGAGCCTGACTCTAGATAGCAAAGTCAGAGACCAGAATTTGGAGACCTGAACTTAAACAAGTCTTTCCCAACCAGATATTTTCCCTGTGAGCCCATTATGAACTGTGGGAGGATCTTATTGAGTGTCTTGAGTGACTGATTGCTAGGTAACGATTCATCAGTTCTGCCTGGAGTGACTATGGACAACACATCAAGCTGGGACAAGTACGTGTGGACAAAGACTTGGAAGCTGAAGGCTCCTGGGGTCAGGGAGGGCCAGCCTGACTCCCTGGGAGAACTTGCATAAGGGAGTGGTGGGAAGTGATGCTGGACAAGG
>NW_007233784.1:0-3560 GCF_000164805.1 Carlito syrichta | reverse complement strand
GAAGTGGTAATATAAAGTTGTGGCCGGTGTCACCTCCCCAAGGAAGCCACAGATTCTGATTCTAAAGCACTTTTGGGCCCCATATTCCATTTAGGGACTGGTACAACTCTACTACATTGCTTATGGCTGCTAACACCGACTGTATGTCAACAGAATGTATATGTATTAACTTATGTTTCTATATCCATATCTATAACACAGAAAGTGCAAAGTGTCCCAAACACTGAAGAATTCACCACTTAGTGTTTGATCTGTGGTATCCTAACTCTCCATTTCATGGTCCCTCCCAAAAGCCTCAAGCCTCTAAAACTCCCTCTTTTCTTATATTTCTGTATGTTAAGATAAACAATCTTCTCCTCTTCTATCCTCTGGCCTCTCTAAAACTTTCTAGGCTACAGGAAAAGAATGACTAATAATAGAGCAACACGCTTGAACATTTCAGCAAATCTAGTGGGTGATTTTTTTTACTTTCAGGACACTCCAGCCAAGGCACCTGCCATCTCACCATCCCAAGGCACAGGCATGAAGGCGACATCCCCTTAATTTACATGTGTGTTTTTGTAACCTGGGGTCACTGAGTGGTTTTACTGAAAGGCAGAGAAATTAGAGATGGGTGTTCTGGGAGTGCTCAGCAATGGAAAAACTGGGATTGTTTCTACTGATTATTCTTTTCCTTTTAGGTCTCATCCAGGATGCCTGTCCCCAGGGCTCTCTGAGTGGAGACTTGAGCCAACACATGTCAGCGGTACAAGCTTCAAACACACAGCTTGGGGGAAATACCATGGTGACCAACTGTCAGCAGCTGCAGTTGGACCCAAACTGGGATTGTGAGGATGGCTTAGCCAGACAGGACCTTTCCTCCACTACCAGGAACTTGACAGTCAACACTGTTTTGGGGAAGCACTGGCCCTTCCACAGCAGAGAGGGTAGGAAAGGGACCAGGAAGTTCTCACTCAAGTGCTCATTGTTATGGGGTTGTGGGTGGAGGACACAATGTGGCCTCTCCATGGTTGTGCAGGGTCAAGTGGAACTCCATGATTTGAGTGAGTGAGGAGTGAGGTGACCAAGAACCGGGGCTTGGGATCAAATCTGCTCTCAGGTCCTGGGTTTGCCACCTACTGGATGCTTACTTTGCCCATGTTGTTTGTCTTTTTGGTATTTACATCTCAATTCCCTCATCTGAGAGCCTGGAAAATAATATCTACATTCAGCATTCATTATGGCAATTTCCAGAGTACCTGATTCATCAAGAATTGCTCAACAAACCTATGAATGTTATTTATTTCATTTATCTTTCTGGCAATTTAATACTTCAAAGGTAACTTTACAAGCATTGTTTCATCTGAGGTACAGGAGTTTTTAAAATTTCTACTTTCTAGGGACTCCTCTTCTTGCATTCACAGGAAGTCACATTTAGCAATTTTCTTCCTCTTTTTACCTTTCTTCATTAAGCCAATTTCCCCTCACTAGATACTATCCATAGCAATGTATTATGCACATTCATTAAAAATGCAAATCCTGGGCCCACAGTGCAGTCTCCAGACAGATCCAGCTTATTTTTCTGTTTTTCCCTCTGAAATAAAGGGTAACTTCACATGTTAAGTATACAAGTACGTCTCTTTTATGATACTCCCTTTAGTTCATCATCTCCACTCCTCTCATGGCTGTGTGCTCAGTTACCATCTCATGATGATCCATATCTACTCAGATGTTCTTAAAACCAAGCTCCCAGCCCCTCACAGCCACTCATCTGGATTATGTTCACCTTTTTCTTCTGGCCCTTTCAATATCTCCTCATGAACCACCAGGCTGCCTGATCTTTCAGTGAGGCCCTCATCTGAGAAATGTGGAGATCCATTTCTCCTCAGGAGGAGGTGAGGGTCACATGAGCTAACAAGCACCAGTCTGGCTCCATACAGAGGTCTCACAGAAAGTGCTCAGTCAGTGTCCGAGGATGCATGGTCCCTGACATGTACTTTGATAACTTGTATTTAATCCTTTTCTCTCTGGTCTCTCTTTTGTTTCTCCTTTGATTCCCATAACCCCAGGCAAGACTCACCACACTGGCTCAGACACTCTCTCCTGCTCACTATCCCTGAGACCTGAGCATGAACCAGGCTCCAGAAAAGAGGTGACCATCAAAGATAGAGTGAATGTTCTTTGTTTTCTTCTCCTTCACCCAGTGATTGTTGCCTGCTGTCTAACAGGTCATTTGTTTCTCACCACAGCTCCTCTCTCTTACTCTTTTCATGTTTCTAATTTTTTCCAACTCCATTGACCACAATAGTGAGTCTAATATTTATGTTCCATAGCTCCCAAATCTCTATGTAATAATTTATTCATTAGATTATGATGTATATGACTTTGTGTCATTTGTCACATCCATTACATATATTTGGTGTATATATTATATGGCACAGCGATCCTCAACTTATTTTGGCATCAGGGACCAGTTTCGTGGAAGACAAGGAAGACAGTTTTTCCACAGACTGGAGTTGGGGGTGGGTAGGATCATCAGTCATTAGAATTTCATAAAGAGTGCAGCCTAGTTTCCTTGCATATGCAGTTCTTCATAGGGTTGTCACCCCTATGAGAATCTTATGCCACCACTGATGTGACAGTGATTGGCATTCTACTTGCCTTCTGGTCACCTCTTTTTATGGAGCCCAGTTCCTAACAGGCTGTAGACTGCTACCTGGGGACCCCTGATATAGGGCATATATCTATATGCAATATATATTTATGCACTTTTGCAAATTCCCCAGATTTAATCTTCTTCCCCAGTACTTTTCTCTCATTTTTCTTTAATTGTGATTTTGATTGGTCATCATAATCTTCTCCATCCCAGAAACACTGCCTGTATCTAGCTATATGTGTTTATTATCCTACTTTTCTTGAATATTTTGTCAGTTGGGAGCACCTTTTCTCCTGGCTACATTATCAATTACTAGGTAATGTAAGAAAGAGTAACACAAAAGAAAATGTCCAAGTGTCTCTGTTGGCTTCACCTCACTCCTTGGACTTCCTTGCCAAAGGCCACTTTTCTTATTTGATGTCCATCTTTGGGGGAAGAGTATACTCTAGTAACATCAAGGATGACAATGAATCCTGTTGGCTGTGGTTTTATTTTCAGATCTGGGTTTGGAGCCTTCCTTTGGAATAGAGAACACTCCCCAGTCGGAAGCTGATGCTCCTGAAGGCTCAGCTGACAACACACATGGGTGTCAAGACATTGGCCGCATGCAAGCCACCAATGTCCCAAAACAGAAAAGTCTAAAAAGAAAATGCCCATCCAAGAAATGGAAACTAGCCTGCCGATTCCCTGGCCTTCAAGCTTAAGGCATAAAGGTAACTCCATCTTTGACTGTTAGATGCACTTAGATTCCTTTATTTTTCTCTGTATGAGATGACAGCTCATTCTCCCACGGTTGTTTGCTTTTTGTTCTCTTCAACAGCTGTTGTCCCTCTGTGGTTTCACCTCTGTGTCCCATGCACTGCCACCCTGCCAGTACCTTCATCTCCATCTCCTGTTTGCTCTCTGAACTCTGCTCTGTTCCCAC
>NW_007233783.1:0-4684 GCF_000164805.1 Carlito syrichta | reverse complement strand
AAAAATAATTAGATACTGCTTTTACATCTTTCACAAAAATTAACTCATTATGGATTGCAGACCTAAATTAAAGGGCAAAACTGCAAACTTCTAAAAAATAACAGGAGAAAATCTAGGTGACACTGGGTTTGACTATGAGTTTAAATACAACACCAAAAGCACAACCCATTAAAAACTTGGTAAAAGTGGGGTTTTATTAAAATTAAAACCTCTGCTACATGAATGGCATGGTTCAAATAATGAGAAGACAAGCCATAGACTGGAAGAAAATATTTGCAAATATGTATCTAATGAAGGGCTAGTATCCAAGATCCACAGAGAACTCTTAACACCCAATATAAAACAGACAATTCCATTAAATATCGGGTCAAAGACTTCAACAGACACTTGACTCAAGAATATATACAGATGGCAAATAAGCATATAAAAAGATCATCGTCAACATCATATGTCACTAGGGGGCTGCAAGTTAAGACAATGAGATGCTGCTATGTCTATTAGAACGACTAAAAATCCAAAACGTCAACAATGGCAAATGCAGGCAAGCATGTGGAGCAATAGGAATTCTTATTCACTGCTGGTGGAAATGAAAAATGGTACAATCACTTTTGGAAGACAATTAAGCAGTTTCTTGCAAAAGTAGACGTAGAACTATTATGTGGTCTGGTCACTGAAAGACATGGAGGAAGCTTAAATGCATATTACTAAATGAAAGAAGCCAATCTTAGAAGCCTAAGAACTTTATAATTCAAAATATTTGACATTCCAGAAAAAGTAAAACTACAGAGCGTAAAACATCAGCAGTGACAAGTTTTGGGGAGGGATGGAAAGAGAGAGAAAGGAGTACATCAGTGGAGGATAGGAGGTTTTTAGGGCAATGGAGCTTCTCTGCCTGATGCCACAGTGGTGGATATATGACATTTGCATTCGCCAAAGCCCATAAAACTGTGCATAACCAGGGTTGAGCCGTATTGTTGACTATAAGCTTTAGTTAAAATGTATTAATATTGGTTCATCAATTATAACCAATTTATCACATTGATACAGAACATTCATAGAAAAAACAACGTTCAGGGAGCAGAGGCGGTATATTGGAACTCTTTGTGCTTTCTGTTAATTTTTCTGTAATCCCAAACCTTTCTAAGAACTTGAGTCTATTAAAACAAACAAACAAACAAACAAACAAACTAATGTTCTTCTCTTTCCTGCATGTGGCAAACTTGTTAGGTAAATGGTACAATGTTATTTCAGTCCTACACTTTTTCTTCTAATAGTAATGAGATGGAAAGTCCCTGTGTGAAGATGACAGACTCTGTGTCTTGTGATATTACTAGAAAGCCACAGCCTGGGAATTAGGCTGGGGTGGCCACCCAAGATCCTTTTCCCATGTCCTCCCTCCCTTCTTCCCTCCCTCCCTCTTCCTTCCTTCCTTCCTTCCTTTCTCCCTTTTTTATAAACTCATATCCAAAGGCAAGGCCTCAACTCTTTATTCAAAGAGTAGTGAAATAAATGTCGATCTATATGTTTGAAGTTAATTATTAAAATAAATTTTTATTTTTGTGAGTTGTTCAAGATGGTTTCTATTGAATGACACAAATCAAGTTTAAAGTGAAATTACAAATCTTGCAAAAAGTTCAGGGAAAGTGACTAACTTGAATCCCATTCAAAGACATTTATAAACAAAGCTCTGGCTCAGCTGTGTTAACAATGGAAGAAGAGAAAAATTGACCAAGGTCATGGCGGCTCTAATTTTGATAGACTCATGAACCCATAGGGGACTTAGACCCGCCTTATTCTTGAGTGTCCTTCTGTCCTTCTCACCCTCCTGGGTTTTCCTCGGGTGCTTTCCTTCTCATCCCACCCTCCCGCTTCCCTTCCATTTTCTTCTCGCCTTATGGAAAGTGTGTTCTAGCAAAGAGAGGCAGTGGGTAGATCACTTTGAGAACAGTTGTTTCCTAATGTGGGTTGAGTCTTTGTTTCTTTTCCACTTCTTTTCAAAACTGCAGAGTATTATGGTGGGGATTTTTAAAATCAAATTTTCTGTCATTGATGAGAAAATTAAGCAGAAATACTGATTACTACAATCTTGTCACAGGAGCCTTTGGTCTATAAAATAGACAAATTAGAGTCACTAAATTATTATTGGATTCACTAGATTATCACTCATTTGTTTTATTAATTCAATAAATATTTACTAAAAATCTGTCATAAAGCAGAAATTGGGTCAGTTGTTGAGAATTCAGAGATGCAAACAGAGCTCTTAGCCTAACAGAGTCCCAATTTTAGTAATGCTTATATTAAGGCAATAGTTTGGATATTTGTCCCAAATCTCATGTTGAAATGCAGTCCCCAGTGTTGGAAGTGGGGCCTCGTGGGAGGTGCTTGACTCAGAGGGCCAGATCCCTCATGAATGCCTTTGTGTCTCCCCTTGGTAATGAGTGAGTTCTGGCACCTCCTCTCATCTCATGTCCGGTCGCTTCCTCTCTCACCATGTGACACACCTGCTCCCTCTTAGCCTTTTACTATGTTTGAAAGCTTCCTGAGGTCTCACTAGAAGCAGATGCTGGTGCCATGCTTCTTGTACTGCCTGCCGAACTTTGAGACAAAGAAATCTCTTTTCTTAATAAATTATCCATGTCAGGCAGTCTGTTACAGCAACACAAAATGGACTAATACAGGCAAGTTCTGTAACAAAGTCAAATTTCCCTCCCTCCTGCCTCCTGGCTGAATGCAGGTGATTTTGTTCTTTTACAGTGAAGCTATACTGGATCCCGCAATAGTATTCTTTAGAGTAGAAAGAACTATTAGCAAACTTGGCCCCCACTTAAGGGAGGTAGTTACTGGAATGTCAAAAGAACTTAGCAACCAAGATTTCTCATAATACGGTGATAGAATGCCATGTGCAATGAAAAACATTTTATGATAAATCTGCAATCTGGCTTTTCATTGTTCTCAACAGTACTTGAAATTGTAATACTGTGAAGTGTAACCATTACTTTGTAGGTACATCCTCTTGCCTGGCTTCTCCTCCCTATTTCCTCTTGGGTCCAGTTACCCTCTGGCCCTTTGAAACTGTGGGTGGTCGGCTCATAGCCTCTCCTCTCCTTTGTGTCTTTGATGACACTTCTGCTGTAATATAAAATACCCAGTATCACCTCACCAGCTTAGTTACTAGCTATGACATCTCCTTTTTTACTTTTCCTAGCAATTACCCTTATCTGAGATTAAATTGTCTGTGTATTTAACTGATCTCCTGTCTCCTACACTGGATGTGAACTCCATTGGAACAAGGTTCTTGTCTGCCTTGTTCATGGCGATTCCTCTAGTATCTAACAGGTGCTCAAAAACTATTGGTTGTGTGAGTGAATGGAGGAATGAATGAATCAAGAAGAATTCTCTCTGAGGGACACAGATAGACAATACAGATCATGATTTCAAGATGTCCAGTTTCCAACCAAGAAGACAACATGTCTGCATATGAAAATGTGGCCAGGGCTTGATGTGCAGAGTCACTGGCAGATGACTTTTGCAGATGACTGAAGAAGGAGCCATCACTCAGGCTGGGCCTGATCAGGAGCAGATTCATAGAGTACATATAACTTAACTTCCAAACGAGATCCTCCTGTAAAGTTCCCTGACAGGCGGGATCCACAAATAACAACCATCCTGCTGGAGAAGCCAGGTGCGACTACACAGAGAAAATGCCCCGCATGACCCTGCCCTACCAGCCTCTCCATGTACAATTCAATTTCTCACAGCTCATTCCTCTCCAAGAACTTTTACACAGAACACAACCTCCATGTGGGCAGTGTATATTCCCAATATCTTGTATAATGTCTTTTATGTACATATTTTATATATACTCATTACTATGAGTATTCACAAATAAACATACAGAATAAATGTTTTCTAATCCACTTTATGTTGAAATTACATCAATATAAGTAGAGAGATTTTTAATACTTTTGAGTCATGCAATAGGAGCACTCTTTTATAATAACATTGACAAAATAATTAAATTTAAACAAAATAAAGCAACTGCCAAATCAATAAATCCAAGTCTTTTATTTTATGGGTTAAATAGGAATATTTTTTATAGCTTTAGAACATAATGGCACAAATGTACTGGCTGTCACTGCAAAAGAAGATATCAGATTCAAATTTTAATAAAATTTGTTTTAATAGTCAATATTATTTAAAAAACCAAAATGTATTTGTACCAGGGCAACTGCAGATATATCTATATCTATATCTATCTATATATATATACTGTGATTTCATGAGCACAGTAAGAGTTTTATTCTCTCACCCTCGCCTAAATATTGTCTCACTCTAAGACAGTTGAGCATTTTGTTTTATGAATACAATATGGAGATTTCTGTTTAAGCTGGTGAACTAAGATTGTGTGATTAACCTCTCCAGTCCCACCACCTCACAGAATCCCACGGAAATGACAGTGAATAATCTAAAAGGGGTTCTGACAAACACAGCAGAAGTGGAGAGACTTGGATAGAATACAGGATATTCATGAGCAATTTCAGGAGAAAAATGGCAGATGAGTTTATTTTGTTTTAAAAACCACAGCTTAGAGCCCTCACAGGAAATGGCTGCAGTGTCTAGGGAGCTGTCTTTCACTGTGATGAAAAGGACTCTAGGCTCACAGTGTGCAGGTGTCTGAAAGAAC
>NW_007233782.1:0-5934 GCF_000164805.1 Carlito syrichta | reverse complement strand
GCAGTACATATACACGATGGAATACTATGCAGCCATAAAAAAGAACAAAATCATGAATTTCGCTGCAACCTGGATGGAACTAGAGTCTATAATAATGAGTGACCTCTCACAAAAACAAAGATCCAAATATCACATGTTCTCACTCATATAATGGACCTTGAACCTCCAATGCAATACTATGAGAAAATGACTGATGGTACTGGGAAACTATGGGGGGGAGGGGGATGGGATTAACAGTAGCAAATATCTGTCGGGGGATGGGAAAACACTTCTTATCTACAGGGTGCCTGAATGAAACGTCATTGTACACCTAACCCTTAACTGTACCCCACAAAACCATAATAAAAAATACTGATTAATGGAAAAAAAAGACATAAAACGTTTTCAATATACTTGAAACAGCAAATAAATAAATAAATAAATAGGTAGATAGACAGATAAATAGATAAATAAATAAATAATAAAACAAGAACAGGTCATTTATTGTGCTGAGATTTCTCCTTTAATTTACATTTTATCAAACCTTTACTGTAATTCTGGAACAAATTACATTTCCTTTTTTCCCCAGGTACTTCTGGATTAACCCATTGAAATGATATCCCCTAAATTTCTTAATTATTTAACAAAGAAAAAAATGATAAAATTTTCAAAAAGACCGGAATCAAGGGATCTCCTGATACTGACATCAAATCGGGAGTCCAGGGATTGGGAAAAGACCTCCAGATGTCAGATGGAGAATGTTCAAATAACAGTGAACTCTGGAGAGTCTGATGGCAAAGACCCATATTAACAAACCCTTTTCCTTCCACAAACATGACTTCACCCTCATTGTGACTCCTTATCCTGTCCCCTACCTTTCTGTGAACCATTCACACATCTTACACATTTTACACCATCGTCTTCTCTGCTTTATCTTCACCAGATGTTCCTTTCTTCCTTCTTTCTCAAGGTCCTGGGGTCTTAAATAATTTATTCCAGAATTTCAGCCTTGTCTTGTCCTCACCTCTTAGTCTATTTCTTTTACAATTAATATTTCTACATTTTCTTGAACATGCATAACTGTACAGTAGGATTATCTTAAAGTACTACACTCTGTGCACCTAATTTGTAATCAAAAACAGCAATTTTAAATAACAAAAGATTGCAATCATTAAAGTCAAACAATTGCCTTTGATCATAAACATAGGCCAATGTTAAGGATATTGAATGTTGATTATTCTGCAAAGGAATGGAACAAATGACAAGGTAGCTTCTGGATAGTTTTTATCGTATATGAATCCACTGGGTTGGGATTAAATATGAAAGAGGTTTAATAAGTGGTATTCCTGACTGGAAAAAAATAAGGTGACAAATGATCAATGTGGAGAAGTAGGCAGGAATGCAGCTGACTGTCTGTGAAGAAAGCAGGAAGAACAGAGGGTTGGTACACAAAGTTTCAGACTCTGGTAGTTCTATAAAGCTTCAGCCATCAAAGACCTTCTGAGGTTTACACAAGTGTGCTCAACCACTGGTGACTGCTGCTGTATGCAGTGTGGCTGAGGCACAGGCACAAGGGTGGATCCAGGGCTCTCTTCCATGATGCTACTTGCAGTTGGAGACCCCTGCCACACATCCCAACTGCAACATCTCTTGAGCACCCTCAACAGTGCTAAGGCACTGCCTGGACACCTATGCTCCTGAGCATTGGATCTGAGAGAATTTTTGTTTTCATGGGGTAGATAACTTTCTCAGTAATATCCATGTTTTTTGCAGCTTCTGTCCACACTGACCTTGGACTCCCTTCTTCCAAATAGGAGAGGTTGGTCAAAGGACGACTCAAGGGCCTTGAGTTGTGATGACAAGCATGGGAGGAGGGGTGTTCACTGACAGTGTGAAGACCCATCTGCCAATAGGGCTGTACAACATCCACACTTTTCCTCCTGGCTTCTTCCAGGATCCCCATACTTTTTCAACAATTTTTAAATATACAGTACATGTCTACTGTAGTACTGGGTTCTGGGATGTGATTGTTTTTCTTCTTTGTATTCCTTTGTATTGCCTTTTCCCCTTTGTCAAAGATCAGCTGAGTACGATTTTTAGGTTGATATCTGGGGTTTTTATCCTGTTCCATGGTTCTATATATTAGTTTGTAGTTCTTTCCTTGTGGCATCAATGTCTGATTTTCATATTAAGGTAATGTTTGTTCTTTGATACTAGTAGTCCTTCTCTGTCTCCATATTCTAATTTTGGAAGTGTTTTGAAAATATGTACCTTTATTTTCTCATTCATTTCAGGATTAGCTTTTCAAATTTCATCATAATCTCTTTCCAATTTTCTTGACAAATGTAGTGACTACATTTGTTGATATATTTTCATTGTTTCAATTATTGTGTCTCTCTATTTTGTATCATACCTAATGTTGGAAATGTTTTATGGTAAATACACACCCCCTACAAAATCTTGTATGTATTTTTAGTTCTCCATCTCCTTTTAATTTGAATTATTGTTGGTCATTAAAATTCTCTTCTAATTATCGAACATTTTTACACAGTCTATTTTCAAATGTTACTAATATGACAGGATTTAAATATTGATCTTCCAAGCAACCCTACTCATTGGGGGTCCGTGGGGAAGCCACTGACTTGGTAGACAGCTGGCTACAGAGAAAGCCACCTGCTGCACGGTGGCCTGGGAGCCATGTGAAAGGGAGACTTCCGCAGAGTGACACACGTGTCCACTGTTCATGTCTTTTGTAGGACATTGACAAAAGCATAGAATTCCCCCCCCCACAGTGAGTCTCTGCGTCTCCTATTTCTTTCCCCCAGAGGGAAGGGAGGCCTCTGAGGCTTTCTTGCAGATCACCTTCCCTTCTGGCCCTCAGTTTCCCCCAGGATCTTATTCTAGCACCTGGATAAACTCTGGATAGAGTGGAATACCCTAGCAATGTGGGCTGTGAGCATTTCTCTTCAGTCCTATAAACCTGTAGACTCTTAAGTCACCCAATTACCCCAAACCTGAGTCCTGCCCATTTCACAGATGAGGAAACCGAGACTCAGCAATTCAGGGCCCATATGGTGGCAGGAGACAGAGGTGGCAAACCGTGTTCTGGGGTCCTTCGGCTCCTTATGTCTTGGACAAATCTCATCCTGCCGTCGGACTTTGGGCCAGTAGACAGTTCAAGCCTCAGCATCCTCTCCTCTGCCTGTCACTCCACATGCCTAGATTTGTGTATCCCGGGTCCTGTGTCATTACAGCCGCTCAGCTACTTCGTTCATAAATATAAACACACTTTGAGGGGTCAGAGTCTTACTCTGCTGCTCAGGCTAGTGTGTGGTGGCACGCTCATGGCCACTGTGGCCTCGACGTGCTGGGCGCAGGTGATCCTTCCATCTTGACCTCCATGTTGGCTGGAATCGCAGGCGTGGACACCAGACCCGGCTGATTGTTTGGTTTGTTGTGGAGACGGCGTCTCACCAGGTTCCCCAGGCTGGTCTGGAACCCTTGGGGTCAGGAAATCCTCTTGCCTAGGCCTCCCAGGGTACTGGCATGGCAGTTTTGAGCCTCTGTTCTCAGTCCGATCGTAAATATTATGATCATTGGTCACTCGTCCCCACCACAGTCAGTGACAGAATTCCTCAAATACAGGACAAAAGCCTCCTGGGGCCACAAGCTTGGTGCCCTCTCTTCCTGGTGTTTAAAAGGCAGAGATTTGGGTACCCACGATGCCTCAGGCCTGTATTCCCAGCAATTTGTGGGGGGGAGGTTGGAGGATACCCTAAGGTTGGGGGCTGGCTACCAGCCTAGTCAGCTTGGAAGCCAGGCCTACACAATCAAAATCTAGTCAGGCATGGTAGCACATGCCTGTCGTACCAGCTACTAGGAATGCAGGGGTAGAGGGATCACCCAGCTCAATGGTTGGATGCTGTGGTGGCCATGGGCATGCCACTGCACTCCAGCCTGGGCGACAGGGTGAGACTTCTACTCAAAAAATATATATATAGTTAAAAAATATATATATGTATATATATATGTATATATACCATAGTTAAAATATAGAGCATTTCTAACACACCAAATAAATTTTGAATTTTCATATCTTTCACTTCTCCATTTCCTAGAGAACACTGACAAGGTTTATGACCTTTCACTCATTTATATATTTGGATTCCATATTAAAAGGTTAAATAATACAGTTTCTTTTGGAGATTAATTCTTTCACAGGATGATGCTTGTTCTTGTGGGTTTGTTGGTTTTTGCTTCCATTTTATTAATAGAGCATATTGCATGGTTTATTCATTCCCGTAGGAAACCATGGTTGCTTCTACTTTGCAGTTATTATGAGTAAAAGAATTTCAGCGCCAGTAATGACTCCACACCCAGCCAGGACCAAGAGATTTATTAGAGAGGCTGTTACAGAGAAGATCTGTAACAGAGGAAAAAAGAAAAAGAGAGAGAGTTGTGGGGAGAGGGCTGTATTTATAAGCCTGACAGGGGCCGGAAGGGGCTGTGCTATGTTCCTATTGGAGGAGCTGCATGGGAGTAGGGTGGGGCTGACACCGTGTTATAGTCCTATTGGATGCATAACAAAGCTGGCTAAGGATTGGAGGCTTGCAGGTTTGAAATTCGCATGCCCGGGGAATTGTGCTTACAGAAGCTGGGACCTAGGACCTTTGTTGTCTGGTGTGTCCTCACCATGCTCAGTGCCATTTTGGGAGCCGCCCCTCTGGTCACTTCCTGCACCCTTCATTCCCACCTTTTCGTTTTTATGGGGAGGGACGTCATTACCCTTTCTGGCTACTTCCTGCTGGTCGGGGGTGTTTTGGGGGTAAGGTGGTGGAAGGGTGCAGAACCAGCCAGAGCAGGGCCCAAAGGTAGGCACTGAAAGTGTAGATTTCTGCAGGTGAGAGTTCCATGAAGGTTCCTTGTAAGTGTAGAACAACGATCTGTTCTGGCCAGTCTTTCTAATGAGCATGGGGATGGTAGTAACCAGCTGTCCTGGAGGAGACTGTGGAGGTAGACAGAAAACCTGGAAGAGAGCATATCTAAAAGAAAAAATTAGATGAAAATTTGGTTGTTATAGCTCTGGATTTTCTACAAGAACAGGTTGGTAGCTATTGAGCAACAGGAGGTTAAGGCTTCGATTTGAAAAGTTTGAAACAGTAGTCTTCATGTAGGTAAGGAGATATTTGATGATGCATGGTCCTAGGGTTACAGCCAGTAGGAGGAGGATTACTGGGCCGGCTATTGCCGAGACTAGGGTGGTTAGCCAGGGGGGCCATGAGAAGAGGGTTTGATACCAGTTACCATAGGCCTGGTTTTGTGATTCCCAGTGTTGTATATTGTCCCTTATTTGAGCTAGAGTTTCTCTTATTATCCCTGATTTGTTGGCATAAAAACAGCAGGCTTCTCCTAGGGTTATTCATAACCCTCCTTGTTTTAGGAAAAGGAGGTCTAGGCCTCATCTATTCTGTAATACTACCTCTGTGAGAGAGTCAAGATGTTGTTCTAATTGAGACACGCTTGATTCTAGTAGGCGTAAATCAGTGTCAATTTGTGTGCTAAGCTGTTTAAGATTCTGGTCACCCAGAGTTAAGGAGGCCGTGCCTATGGCTGTAGCTCCGGCAATGCCTAGTCCCATTAGTAAAGGAACTAACAGTTTCCATTTTGAGCGGGTGGTGTTAAAGAGTTTGAAGTGTTATCGACCTTCCGTTCCTTTATAAATGTAGACCTGGAGTACAATGTGGACCAAGGTGCACAATTCTGTTGTGTCTTTGAGATGCTGTAGGCTGATACAGGGGGTGATTCCTCGGGTACAGGCAAACCACATTTTAGGGGGTGCCACGGCGAAATGGGGGATGGTTTGATTATGGAATATAGTGATGTTAATATGAGAGGTGTTGTTGCAGGACAATCGGAGGGGGGATGTAGTTATGGGAAAGGTTGGGGAGAAGAGAC
>NW_007233781.1:4659-5904 GCF_000164805.1 Carlito syrichta | reverse complement strand
TAACTAGCTAGCTTCTTAGCTTGCCAGCTGACTTAACTAGCTGAAATAACTAGCAAGACAACTGGCTGCCCATCTGACATAAATAGCTATTTAACTAGCTAGCCAGCTGGCTAGACAAGTGTATTAACATGCTGACTTAACTAGCTAACCAGCTGGTTAGCCAGCTGACTATATTAGCTGACTTAACTAGCTGACCAGCTATCAAGCCACCTGAATTAATGACCTAGCTACCTAGCTAGCCAGTAGCCTAGTCAGCTGATTTAATTAGCTGACTTAACGATGTAGCCAGCTGACTAGCCAGCAGACTTAACTACCTAACAACCGAGCTAGACATCTGGATAGACAGTTGACTTAACTATATCACTTAACTAGATAGCCTAAAGGCTAGAGAGCTGACTTAAGTAGCTACCAGACTGCATAGCCCGCTGGCTTGCCAGCTGACTTAAGTAGTAACTACCTAGCTAACCTACTGGTCAGCGAACTGACTTTATGTGAATAAAGTAGCTAGCCAGCTGGGTAGCCAGCTGACATAACTAGATAGCTACCCTGAGAAGCAGCTAGTTAACCAGTTGACTTAACTAATTGTCTTAACTAGCTACCAGCTGATTTAACCAGCTGACTTAACTAGCTAGCTACCTAGCTAGCCACTTCACTTAACTAGATGACTCAACTAGCTAACCACCTAGCTAGATAACTGAATGACCAGCTGACTTAACTAACTGACTTAACCAGCTAGTCAGCTGTCTAGCCAGTTGACTTAACTTGCTGACTTAACTAGCCTGCCAGCTGGTTTTCCAACTGAATTAACTCGCTGATTTAACCTGCTAGCCGGATGGCTAGCCAGCTGACTCAACTAGCTAACTACCTAGCTAGCCAGCTGGGAAGCCAGCTGAATTAACTACATGACATAATATGCTAGCCATCTGGCTAGCCAGGTGACTTAACTAGCTTGCTACCTAGGTAGCAAGCTTGCTAATCAGCTGAATTAACCTGTTGTTTTAACCAGCTAACCAGCTGGCTAGCAAGCTGACTTAACTAGCTGACCTAAAAGGTTATCCAGCTGACGTAACTAATTCTCTACCTAGCTAGATAGCTGGTTAGCCAACTGACTTAACTAGCTGACTTAATTAGGTAGCCAGGTTGCTAGCCAAATGACTTAACTAGCTTGCTACCTAGCTTTCCAGTTGGCTATCCAGCTGACTTAACTAGCCTACGTAAATAGCTGGCCTGCTTGCTAGTCAGCTG
>NW_007233781.1:0-4301 GCF_000164805.1 Carlito syrichta | reverse complement strand
ATTTAACGAAATGACTTAACCAGCTACCTACCTAGCTATCCAGCTGGTTTAACTACCTGAAATACCTAGCTAGCCAGATGGCTAGCCATCTGACCTCACTAACTTTTTAACTACCTAACCAGATCAATAGCCAACTAACTTAATGAGTTGATTTGACTAGCTAGCCAGCTGTTTGCCAGCTGACTTAACTAGCTGACTTAACCAGCTAGTCAGCTGACTACCCAGAAGACTAAATAAACTGGCTACTTATCTAGCCAGTTGGCTAGCCAGCTGACTTACCTAGCTGACTTAAGCTTGCAAGCTGGCTACACAGCTCACCTAACTATCTTGCTAACTACCTAGATAGCAGGATATCCAGCTGAATTAACTAGGTGCATTGCACAGCTAGCCTGCTGGCTAGCATGCTGACTTATCTAGTTAACTGCCTTGTAGCCAGCTGGCTAGACAACTGACTAAACTATCTGTGTTAACCAGCTAGCCAGTTGGCTAGCCAGTTGACTTAACTCGCTGACATCACTAGCTAGTCACATAGTTATCTAGCTGACTTAACTATCTAGTTAACTACCTTGCAAGTTGGCTAGCCAGTTCTTTTATCTAGCTGAATTAACCAGCTAATCAGCTAGCTAGCCAACTGACTTAACTAGCTTGCTGCCAAGCTAGCCAGCTGGCTAGCCAGCAGACTTAATTAACTGACTTAACTAGCTAGCAACCTAGATAGCCAGCTGATTAGAATAGTTAGCTAGCTAGCAAGTTGCCTAGCTAGTCAGCTGACTTAAATTGTTAACTAACTAGCAAGATACCTAGCTAACAAGCTGACTTAAATAGTCAGCTGCCTAGCTAGCTAGCTGACTTAACCAGCTAGCTAACTAGTTAGCTTACTCGTTATATAATGTGATAACTAGGTGACTTAATCGTGTGACTTCACTCTTTAGCTAATGAGCTAGCTAGCTGACAAAACAAGCTGACTTATCTCGTTAGCTAAGTAGCTTGCTGACACATCCAGCTGGCTTAACTCATTTGCTAACTAGCTAACTAGCCTACTCAAGCAGCTGAGCCAATCCGTTTGATAACTAGCTATCTAGCTGACTCAACCAGCTCATTTAACCTGTTAGCTAACTAGTTAACAACCTGACTCAACCTGCTGATGTAATCCGTTAGTTCACTAGCTAGCATGCTGTCTTAACCAGTTGACTAATTTAAAAATCTGACTTAACTAGCTGACTTAAGTAGCTGACAACTATTTAGACAGCTGACAACTGACTGACTTAACTAGTTAGCTAGCTGACTTAACTACCTAAATTAAATAGTTAGCTAATGGTTTAACTAGCTGAATAACTAGCTCGTTTAATAATTAACAAACTTGTTAGGTAGCAGACTTAAGTAGCTGACTTCAATAGCTATCTAGTGATCTAGCAGACTTAGCTAGCTAACTAGCTAGCTGACTTAGGTAGGTGAATTAACTAGTTGGATATGAGATAGCTAGCTGACTTAACGAGTTGGCTAACATGTTAGCTAATTGTTTTAACTCGTTGGTAAACGAGTTAACTGGCTGTCTTAACTAGTTGGTTAGAGTTAGCAAGGAGATTTAAATTTTTGGCTGAGTAGTCGGACTACTAAGCTGGTTTAACACATTGATTGACTACTCGGCAGACTTGTTAGCTAACTTAACATGTCAGCCGACTAGTCGGTCGACTAGTTAGCTGACCTAAATTGTCAGCTGACTAGTTAGCTGAGCTAACTGGTCAGCTTACAAGTTGGGCGACTAGTAAGCCGATTGGTTAGCTGAACTCTAGTTTGCCAGTTAGTCAGCAGACCAGTTAGATGACTTAACTAGTCAGTCAGCGAGTGAGCCAACAGGTGAGTTGACTTATCTACTCAACCTGCGAGTGAGCCGATTGATCAGCTGACTTAACTAGTGGACTGGCGAGTGAGCTAACTGGTCAGCCACATTTAGTCGGCTGTCAAGTGAGCTGACTGCTCAGAAGATTTAACAAGTCAGCCAGTGAGTGAGCTGACAAGTAAGCCAACTTAACTAATTGGCCAGTGATAGAGCTGACAGGTGAGCTGTCTTAACTCTTTGGTTGGCATGTGAGCCCACTGATGAGATAACTTAACTAGTCGGCTGGCGAGAAAGGCAATTTGTTAGCTGTCCTGTTGGCTTACGAGCGAGCCGACAAGTTAGTTGACCTGTTGGCTGGTGAGCGAGCCAACTAATTTGCTGACAAGTAGGCAGACAAGGGAGCCGAATAGTTAGCTTACCTAATGGAAAGCAGGCGAGCCCACTAATTAGCTGACCAGCTAGCTGGTTTGATAGTTGACTAGATAGCTAAGTAACTAACTGATTTGCTAGCTGAATTAACTAGCTAGCTGTCTAGCTAGCTGGCTGTCTAGCTCATATATCTAACTAGCAAACAAGCTATCTAGCTGTCTAGCCAGTTGACTTAACTAGTTAGCTAACCTACTAATTGGCTGGCTAAACTAGCTATCTGACCAGCTAGCTGACTAGCTACCTGACTTAACTAGCTAATTGGCTAGCTAGCTGAATTAACTAGCTGACTAGGTAGTTGGCTGAGTAGCAGGCAAGCCAGCAGACTTAATTAGCGAGCTAACTGGTTGGCTAGATGACTAGCCTGATGACTTAACCACCTAGCTACGTGATTGGCTAACTGGTTAGGCAGCTGGCTAGCTTGCTAGTGGGCTTGCAAACTGGTTAGCAAACCAGCTTAAATAGCCGGCCGGCTGGCTAGGCAGTGGGACAGCCAGTCGGCTTAACTAGCCAGCCACTGTGCAGGTCTGCTGGGTAGCCAGCCAGTTTAACTAGCTGGCTTCTCATCTGGCCAGCCTGCTAACCAACCGGCTTAAGTTGCCAGACAGCTAGCTAATCAGCCGGTTAACGAGTTGACTTAACTAGCTGACTTAAGTAGATAGCCATCTGACTAGCCAGCTGGTGTAGCTTGCTAGCCACATAGGTAGACAGCCGGTGAAAAAGCTCACTTAACTCGCTGAATTACCTAGCTAGCCAGCCCTCTAGCCAGTTGACTTAATTAGCTAGCTACCTACCTAGCCAGGTGGCAAGCCAGCTGACTTAACTAGCTGACATAACCAGCTAGCCATCTGGTTAGCCAGCTGATTTAACTAGCTAGCTCCCTAGCTAGCAGATGGATAGCCACTTGTATTAGCAAGCAGACTTAACCAGCTAGCCAGCTGGCTAGCCAGCTGACTGAACTAGGTGACTTAACTCGTTAGACAGCTGGCTAACCAGCTAATAGAACTAGCTGACATCACTAGCTACCCAGGTGGCTAGCCAGCTGACTTAACTAGTTAGTTACATACATATCCTACATGCTTTCCAGCTGACTTAACTATCTAGCTACCTAGCTATCCAGCTAGGTAGTGAGTTGACTTAACTCAGTGACCTAACTAGATAGCTAACTGGCTAGCCAGCTGATTTAACTATTTAGCTACCCAGCTAGGCAGCTGACTTAACTAGCTGATTTAACTAACTAGCTACCTAGCTAGCCTGCTGAATTTACTAGCTGAAATGCCTAGCTAGATACCTAGCTAGCTATACAGCTAGCTAGCTGACTTATCTAGCTGACTTAACTATCCAACTACCTGACATAACTAGCTGACTTAATTTGCTAGGTACCTTGCAAACCAACTGAAATAACTAGCTGGTATAACTAGCTAGCCAACTGTCTAACTGTCTAGTCACATGACTTAACTAGCTTATTAACTAACTAGCGAGCTGGCTAGACAACTGACTTAATGAGGTGACTTAACTAGCTAGCCAGCTGGGTAGCCAGCGATATAACTAGTTGATTAACGAGCTAGGCTGCTGGCCAGCCAGGCGTCTAAACTAGCTGAATTAACTAGTTATCCAGCTGGCTACTCAGCTGTCTTAACTAGCTCTCTACCTATCTTGCTACCTGAATAGCCAGCAGACTTAACTAGCTGACTTAATTAACTAGCCCAGTTGCTAGCGAACTGACTTAATTAGGTCACTATCTAGCTAGCCAGATGGCTTAACCAGCTGCCTTATCTAGCTGGCCTGCTTACTAGCCAGGTCAATTAACTAGCTTGCTGCACAACTAGCCACTTGACTATTCAGCTGAATTAAGAAGGTGACATATGTGTCTAGCCAGCTGTTTAAAAAACAAGCTACCTAGATAGCCATCAGGCTAGTAATCTGACTTAACTAGGTGACTTAACTAATCGAGGCAGCTGGCTAGACAGCTGACATATCTAGTTAGCTACCTAGCTAGCAAACTGGCCAGCCAGCTGACTTAACTACCTAAGTT
>NW_007233780.1:263790-287115 GCF_000164805.1 Carlito syrichta | reverse complement strand
GTTCATGTCGGCTTTGATTTCTTTGAGCAGTGTTTTGTAATTTTCATTGTAAAGGTCTTTCACGTCTCTGGTCAGGAAGATGCCAAGGTATTTCATTTTTTTTGTGACTATTGTGAATGGAACTGTGTTTTTTATTTGGGTTTCTGTTTGTTTATTATTGGTGTAGAGAAATGCGATTGTCTTTTGTACATTTATTTTGTATCCTGAGACTTTGCCAAAGGCTTTTATCAATGTAAGGAGACCTTTGACAGATTCTCTTGGGTTTTCAAGGTACACCATCATGTCATCTGCATAGAGAGATAACTTGACTTCCTCTTTTCCTATTTGAATACCTCTGATTGCCTCCTCTTCTCTGATTGCTTTAGCCAGGACTTCCAATACTATGTTGAACAGGAGGGGAGAGAGTGGGCATCCTTGTCTAGCTCCAGTTTTCAGGGGAATTGGTTCCAATTTTTGTCCATTTAGGAGTATGCTGGCTGTGGGTTTCTCGTAGATGGCTTTTACTATTTTGAGGTATGTTCCCCGTATGCCTAGATGTTCAAGGGTTTTTATCAAGAAGGGGTGCTGGATTTTATCAAAAGCTTTTTCTGCATCTAGTGATATGATCATGTGGTTTTTGTTTTGACATCTGTTGATGTATTTAATTACATTTATGGTTTTACGAATATTGAACCAGCCTTGCATGCCAGGAATGAAGCCTACTTGGTCATGATGGATGATTTTTGAGATGTATTGCTGAATCCGGTTTGCTAGGATCTTGTTGAGAATTTTAGCATCTATGTTCATCAAAGATATTGGCCTGTAGTTCTCTTTCTTTGTTGGATCTTTACCTGGTTTGGGTATCAATGTGATGTTGGCTTCGTAAAATGATTTGGGGAGAGTTCCATCTTTTTCAATCGCCTGGAATACCTTCAGTAGGATTGGTATCAGCTCCTCCTTAAATGTCTTGTAGAATTCTGCTGGAAAGCCATCTGGACCAGGGCTTTTTTTTGTAGGAAGTTTTCTTATTACGTGGTCGATTTCCTTGATTGTTATTGGTTTATTTAGGGTCTCAATTTCTTCTTGTTCCAACCTAGGTAGGTTGTGTGATGTCAGAAAGTCTTCCATTTCCTTCTGGTTTTCAAGTTTGTTTCCATACAAGTGTACGTAGTAGTCTCTAATGATCTTTTGTATTTCTTCAGGGTCAGATGTGACTTCATCTTTTGTGTTTCTGATTATGCTTATTTGGTTTTTTTTCTCGTTTTTTTCTTGGTCAGTCTAGCTAGGGGACCATCAATCTTGTTTCCCCTTTCGAAGAACCAGCTTTTTGTTTCATTGATTTTTTGTATTATCTTTTTGTCTTCTATGTCCTGGATTTGGGCTTTTATTTTGGTGATCTGGATTCTTCTGCAGAAATTAGGGTTTTTGTGGTCTTGCTTTTCCAGCTTCTTTAGGTGGCTTGTTAGGTTGTCAATTTCTGTTCCTTCCATTTCCTCATGTGTGTTTGTAGGGATATAAATTCCCCTCTTATTACAGCTTTTAAGGCATCCAGAGATTTTGGTAAGATGTTTCTTTATTTTCATTTGTTTTCAGGTATCTTTTGATCTCTATTTTGATGTCATCATTGACCCAGGAGTTATTTAGCATCATGCTGTTTAGTGTCCATGTCTTTGTGGGTTTTGGGGGGACTTTGTTGGTGTCAATGTTTATTTTTATTCCACTGTGGTCCGAGAAGGTGCATGGTAGAATTTCAGTCCTTTTAAATTTGCTTATACTTGATTTGTGTCCAATTATGTGGTCGATCTTAGAATATGTTCCATGTGGTGATGAGTAGAATGTGTATTCTGTGGTCTTTGGATGGAGTGTTCTATAGGTATCAATTAAGTCCATTTGCTCCAGAGTCTCATTGAGGTTCCGGATCTCCTTGCTGATTTTTTGTCCTGATGATCTGTCTAAGGTTGTGAGTGGTGTATTAAAGTCCCCAGTTATTATGGTGTTAGAGTCAATGTCTTTCTTTAGTTTTCCTAGAAGTTGCTTTATGAATGTTGGTGCGCCTATGTTGGGTGCATATATGTTTAGGATAGATATTTCTTGTTGATGGAGTGAACCTTTTATCATTATGTAGTGGCCCTCTGTATCTTTTTTAATTTTTGATAGCTTAAATGGTATTTTGTCTGAAATTAGGATCGCGACTCCTCCTTTCTTTTGTGTTCCATTCGCCTGAAAATTTGTTTCCCATCCTCTTACTTTGAGTCTGTGTATGTCCTTTCTAGTGAGATGGGTCTCTTGAAGGCAGTATATTGTTGCCTGGTGATATTTTATCCATTTTGTCATTCTATGTCTTTTCAGTGGTGCGTTTAGTCCATTCACATTCAGACTAATTATTGAAATGTGAGAGTTCATCCCTATCATGGAGTTCTTATTGAGTTATTGTTCTTCCACTTGGTTTTTTCTTTTTTCTTTTTTTTTTTGTCTTTCTTTTGCTTTTGGGGTTGGTTCGTGTATATTTTATTCTTTTCCCTGTACTCTTGTGAAGAACGTTGTTCTTTTTTCCTTTTCTTCTGTGTTTAGTACTTTCTTAAGTGTTTCATGTAGAGATGGTTTTGTGCTGCATAAGTTCTTAGGGATTGGATATCTGGGAAAGATTTTAATTCTCCCTCACTGATGAAGCTTAGCTTGGCTGGGTAGGTTATTCTTGGTTGAAATTGTTTATCCTTTAGGACTTTGAAGATAGGGCTCCAAGCTCTCCTAGCCTGCAGGGTTTCTGCAGATAAATCTGCTGCTATTCTGATTGGTCTTCCATGGTGGGTGATCTGGCCTTTTTCTCTTGCTGCCTTTAGGATTTTTTCTTTTGTGCCTACTTTATTTAGGCGAATTATTATGTGTCTAGGAGTTGGTCTTCTCATTTGTTGTCTTGCGGGGGTTCTCTGAATCTCTTGTGTTTGAATTTTTGTATCACTGATTAGATGAGGGAAATTTTCTTGAATGATCTCGTGGAAAGTTTGTTCCAATGTGGTCTCTGTTTCTCTTTCTGCCTCAGGGAGTCCGATTATTCTTAGGTTAGGCCTCTTGAGGTAGTCACTCATCTCTTGAAGGTTTTGTTCTGTCTTTTTTAGCTTATTTTCTGTGTTTTTAAGAGTTTGGGTTATTTCTATATTTTGGTCCTCAAGCTCTGAGATTCTTTCTTCTGCTTGGGTAATTCTGCTTTCCATGCTTATCAATTTGTTATTTATTTCATTCACAGTATTCTTTATTACTGTTATCTCAGATATCAGCTCCTTCCTAGTTTCTTCTTGTGTCTCCTCAATTCTTTTTAATCTCTCCATTATTGTTTTGATATCTACATTTGCATTTTGAGACCCTTCATTCTGGGGACTTTTCATTGTTTGTATTCCAAAGTCAGTTTTCTCAGTGTCTGCTCTCCCAGGCGTCTGGGAGAGACCCATACTCTTCTTTTGGTTTTTCTTCATTTCTGTAGATTTTTCTCCCTTTACCCCTTTCCCTCCCCCTCTTCAATTCTGTTTTTGAGGGAAGGTGGGGTTGCTTTTATTTCTCTTCTGCAATGACCTGTTCTTCCTTATGAGGGTCTTCTGGTTTTGTTCACTTTTCCCTCTGCTTTACAGTCTGTCTATTCAGCAGTTTGTAGTCTTGGTCCCAGTTCACCTATGCCGTCGCCATCTTGCCCCGTCTCCGGCCATCTTTATCTCGAAAGGCTAAATCTTAATGGGTCAAATAACCAAGACAGAAATCTAGAAAACAATCACCAACAGAAAACAACCATTAAAAAAATACAAATTCAAAAACAGAATTCAATGAAGACAAAAATAAAATATTTAATTTACTTATATCAAAATCTATGTCTTTAAAAATTAGTTTGCTAGACTAACCAAGAGGTAACTTAATTAAAAATAATGGGTAGGAGACTAGAAAGAAATATACAAAATAAGAAAGAACAAAAGAAGTATAACTACCGAATCAAGTTAATTAAAAAAAAGCAGATTTCCTTACAGAACTCACTGCAAATTAATTTGAAAATCTAGATGATAGGCATAGTTTCCAAGTAAGTGAAGTTTACCAATATTGAATTAATTAGCTACATAAAAAGTTTGAGACTACTACTATCTCTCTCTCTCTCTCTCTCTCTCTCTCTCTCTCTCACACACACACACACACACACACACACACACACACCACCAAACACAGATTACTTCAAAGAAAAAATATCCACAAACTTTTTAAAGAACAACTAAACTTGAGGTTGAATAAATTGTTCCAGATCCGAACAAATGAAGAAACATTTTAAATTAATTTTGATAAATTATAAACAAAGTATGTCATTGGTATCTAAATCAGAAAGTGACTATAGAAAATAACATGAAAGAGTAATAATCAATTACTCATGACTAGTCATTAAAAATACTAAATGAAATATTAGAAAACGTATTCAACACCATTACAGAAATAATACATCAAGGCCAAATGGGATTTATTCCAGAAATGCAATTGCTGGTTCAATATTAGAAAATCAATTAAAGGTAATCACAATTATTATTGTATTATAGGAGGAAAAAAATGATTATTTTTATAGATTTTGATAAAGTCTTTGACAAAATTCCTCACCCATTCTGAATTTTACAAATAAGAATAAATAAAAAAAGCATGGGTACTCTTTTAATATAATAATGCATATGATAGAAATGAATATAGCTATGTATCTGCCTTCGTAAGTATGTATATCATATTTATATCTATATCTATACAGCTGACTTCTAAAAGCCAGCATCTTGCACAAAAGGGAAACTCTAGATGTAGTTTTACTAATAGAAGGTACAATACAAGAATGCTCAATGTTTCCTCTAACATTAAACATCCTACAGGAAGAATTAAGTAATACGATGAAATACCGTAGCCACACATTAGCTGTGTTTTCACTTTCCACGGTTTCAGTTATCTATAGTCAAGAATGGTTTGAAAATATTAAACAGAAAATTTCAGAAATATGCAATTCTTAAGTTTTGTTTTGTTTTGTTTCATTATGTGCAGTTCTGGGTAGTATGATGAAATTTCATGCCTTCATTTTCTGTCCTGGTTGGGATGTGAATCTTCCTTTGTCCAGTGTATTCACACCATATACACTACCGACCTGGTACCCTTCTCGGTTATTGACTCACTTTCACAGTATTGCAGTGCTTGTTCAAGTCATTCTTATTTTACTTAATATTAATCACCCCAAAGTCCTGATGCTGGTAACTTATATATGCTAAAGAGAAGCCATAGAGTGCTTCCTTTAGGTGAAAAGGTGAAAGTTTTTCATTTAATTATAAAAGAAAAAACATCTTATGCTGAAGTTATTATGATTTATGGTAAGAAGAAATTTGGTATCCATGAAATTTTAAAGAAACAAAAACAAATTCATACTAGTTTTTTTGTTGTTGTTGTATCTCAAAATGCAAAAGTGACAACCACAGTGTGTGATAAGTGCTTCGTGAAATGGAAAAGGGATTAAATTTGTGGGTGGAAAACATGAACAGTCACATGTTTGGACTCATGGCAACTGGCTTCAGTACTGACTGTGGTTTCAGGCATCCACTGGAGGTCCTGGAATAAATCCCTCAGAGATAAGGGGATCTACTTTGAGACCAATCAAGGAGAGACATGATAACTGGATTAGTAATTGTATGTATAAGTATCTTTATTTGCAGATATGATGATAATACTACCTGGAACATCCTAAAGAGTTGCTTTAGAAATCTATTGCTGCATAAAACATAATGCTGAAACATAGTATCTTAAAACAATGTTATCTCACAATGCCTGAGTTATGATTCCAGGAAGAGCTTAACTGGGTCCTCTGCCTCAGGATTACTTACAAAGCTGTAGTCATCTAAATTCAGGCAAATAAATTTCCCATATATGAGCCTCTTCAGCATAATAGCTTTGTTCATCAAACATGCCAGCCAAATCAGGGACTTAATTGCAAACAACTGAATTTCTGCCGGCAACCACAAGGGCTTAGGAAAAGAGCTTGGTAATGTAATCCATGAGAAATCCTTGACCATGAGGAAACAAACAAACAAACAAAAAAAGACCCTTTCCTTTTTTATTCTCTTTTTTTTTTGTCAAAGAAAATGCTTTGGGAGCACTTTATAAATCATAAGTGACTTTAAACAGTGAATATTTTATTATTAATTCGTATTTCTAGAGCTAGCCTTTTGATGCGTTAGTATTATTATTGTTGCTATTGTTAAAGATTACTTGTCACCTGGCAAGGCAGCAAGAAAGTTCTAAGGGGAAAAGTCTTAGAGTGGAGGGAGGGAAATGACAGAGAAAGGAACCCTTTTCATCCTATAACTGGACCTTTATTTTAATTTTTATCTCTGCTGTCTCCCCTATATTTTCTGCTTTATGTTAATAAATATAGTATTGCCAAATATTGCTGCTCTATAAATGTAAGTTAAATAAATTTGGGAGGAATGAGTAATATGAGTAACACGAACATATTCATCATCCCTAGAGAAGGTACTCTAAACATAATACTAATCCTTCACAGTACTGCCTTATCTTCTCATTCATATATTCCTGTGAGGATGTCCCCTAAGCCCTCCAGAGACAAAGACTGCATTTTACTCATATCTTTTCATCTCTAGCATGTAGAGGTGTCTGATATGTAGTACAAACACAGTTGGGTAAGTGAATAAGTAATACGTGAATGGCTACTTTACACCGGAACATAAGATGGGGGAACAAAGGGAAACGTTGATGAAGTTGGAACCATACTAGATGTATAAATGGTTGAAATTAGGCACTACATTTACAAGATTGAAAAAGAAATAACTACCTGTTTTCTTGGCAGAGTGTTATTTCATATTGACAACTGATTACCTGAAAAAATATATTTTCATAATTACTTGCAAGAGAGCTATTCTGAAAAACCCATATAATGAGAGTATTCGATTTACAGATGCTGTTCTAGAGAAGTTGGTATAAGTAGGGCACTAGGGTTATATGGACATGTATTGTGACCAAGTACTGCAGCAGACATAACTCCCATCCATCCATCTGAAACTCGACATATCTCTCCAGAGCAGGATCTATCACATCTGGAATAAGAGCATAAACTGCAGGTCAAAGACTTATTCTGACACTGAATTGTAGAACTTAGGAGGGTAATTTGCCCTCTGTACTTCAGCTTGCATGGCTGTATAATGGAGATTTTAGTGTATAATACTTAAAGTTGTTATGAACTTTATTGTGAGACTCAGATAATACTATCTAACATTTATTGAATGTATACTCAATTCCAAGCATACTTTTTCTTTTTTTGCATGCATTATCTATTTTTGTTCTCATAACAACACTTTGAGGTAAATACTGTTATTACCCAATGGAATATAGGCACAGAAGGATTTATGCAAGTCCCAAAAGCAAGTAAGGGGCACAGATGGGATGGAGTCTCCAGCAGTCAGCTGGGACCATTATCTTAACTGTTTCCTGATTTTTATCTTTGGGGGCTTAATACTGTAACAAAGTGAGTACTGACGCAGCCCATGCTATTAGAATGTCAGTAGTTTTTTTTCCCTCTATTATTGGTGATCAATTTTGGTCTAGCAGTCAATAAGTTTAGATGGTAACGCTGCTGCTGATAATTCTACTACTGTGCTAATAATAACAATGTTTATGGTTATTGGCTTATTCTGTACCAGGCACTAAGCTAGGTATTTTACTTATAAAATGTCATTTTATTATATAATATCTTGAAAAGTAAAATATCTCATCTGTATAGCAACGATGAAAATGGTAACAATAACCAGAGCAGTAACAATAAGACATAGTTAATACTTGCAATATGTTGTTTTGCATACTAGCAAGTCCTCACAAAAACACTCTGTGTAGGTAATTTCGCTATGCACAGTTTACAAATGAGAAACTGGTATACAGAAAGGTTAAACAACTTATCCTAGGTCACAAACATGGGATTTGGGTGTAGGTAGTGTTACTCTGAGTGCACACTTTAGCATCTAAAATCACCTTTTGCATGAGGAAATTGAGTTCAGGGATCTTAATAAACTTGCCTGAGGATGTACCAAGTCAGGGTTTTGCTGAATCAATTATGGGATGTGTTTAAAACTAGGACCTGCTATTTACTAAAGGAATAAATTGAGTTCATTAATAACGACGACGGGACACATGATCCTCAACTGCAAAATGCAGATAAGAGCAACATCATTGTTGGTTCATTTCACTGTGTTTGCAGTGGAGACTTTGAGCACGGATGGTGAGTCCTACACCGAACTTGGTGCAACAGATTCAGCAGTGAGCAAAAGAGATGCAGACCTTGCCGCGTGTGTCTTGCAGGCATTTTGCAGAGGATAACGGGTTCAATGAAAGCTTCAACCGGCTATGTTGCAAGTGCTCTGGGAGACACAGCTTGTTACCTGGTATGAGTGAGGATCCATGAGAAGCCACAGCAGAGAAAGAATTTTGACAGGAGCCCTCCAGAACGAGATCTCTGTAGATGGATTAAACAAAGATGTATGTATTGTATCACTTGGGAAAAACAAGGGAGGCTTCTCTATAAATGTAAAGAAGTGCAATTGTCAAGGACAGTATTTTTTTAGCAGAATACAGTGAGAAGATAATAAAACGCAAAGATTAGAACATTCATCCTACTGCCACTTTTAAATTAGTTAAATAATTACCCTGGAAAATAATCTGTTTCAATGGGTTTATTTTATTATTGAAATAATATGGTTGCTTAATGCAATTACGGCTACCAGGTCATATAACTCACTGTGATTCCTAATTCAATTGCGTATAACATCTTACTTGTACAGGGATATATTTGAAGGCCTTTTCTCCTTTAATTCTTTGTTTTATTTCCTAAGTTCTTCTTAATAGTTTTTTGTTTGTTTGTTTGCTTGTTTTTAGGCTATATAATGACATCAGATCTCAATCTATATATGTGGAGTTGATTGAAGGATACAAGGTTTTAGATAGACCAGGTAGAAGGACTGGGCAGTGTCAATGTGAGGACACAGGACTTAGACCAAGGGGAAGGTGGAAGCAAGGGCAGGGTACTTCTTGGGAATGGTCAGTAGAAATCATTTACTCATTAGACATGAGAAGAAGAAGAAACAATTGCAAAGAAAAGGAAAGAATCTCGACTGTCTCTCAAAATTTGAAACTGAGCAACTTTAAACCAGATTCTGTTTTTATTTTAGGTTCTAATTCCCCTCTCCTTATAAAAGTCTAAGGCTCTTTGTCCTCACCTCTTTGTAGAACATAAAACTCCACTCATATTCACACTTGCACACATGCCACATACATATATCTTACTTTGACTGTTCGATTGTGCACACCATCAGGGCAGAATATCTGTTTGTTTCTCTCTATCATATTCCCCAAAACTCAGATGCAAGTGTGCTCACTGCAGAAAAGACATGGTACTAGCAAGTGTGGTCATTGCAAAAAAGACATGGTACTAAATTTTAAGTGTTGTCTATTGTGTTCAGTTTCTTTCATCCACTATTTCGTTTAATTGTCACAACAGTGCTAATATATACAACAATTCTCTGCTTTACAAATAGCAATGGCTAGATACCTCTCCCAAGGTCACACAACTAATAGTGGTAGGGTAAGCACTTCAACCCAAACCACCTAAATTGAAACACCCTACTTTTGTCACTCCAGCAGAATGTTATTTTTTCATTTCCCAGAATAACATGTGTGCTGTAAAACATATGAATGAATAACTGATTGTATGCAATCTATAAAAGAAAGCTTTTATTTTATGCTATGTTTGTAATGTACTATGGACCATGTTTCATGCTGTTTTAATATCTAATGACTCTTATTCATTTCTACAGAGTATATAGGAATTGTATTTTTCCTTCAGGCCAGTACCATTATCTGTCATGTTATTTCATCTTCCATATTTTCTGAATTGAGATAAAATGACATTCTCCCCCTTATTTCTCATCCTTTTTTTTTTTTTTTTTAGAGGTAGTATTATCATCTTCATAGTTATATATTCAACCGGAAAGAAAAAAAGTCCTGATCATTACCGTGGAAGTCTCATAATATAATAACAATAATAGTGTAGCATAAAGAACAATCTACTGATGTGTACAAATCTCATTACATATTTCTAGGTAGTAGTCAATAAGTTTATTGTTTTAGAACTGAAAGTCCATCTTAAAGAAATATGCCTCATGTAAAAGTGAACAAAGGAGTATTTATGGAGCTGTAGTAAATGAACACAAATTGGACACATATTGAATATGTTGACCTTCAAATGACAAAGCAAGGCCACATAGCTACCAAACCACAGAGGGATGAGAAAATTACCTGAAAAGGTTGTAAAGCCACAATCTGTCAAATAGCACATTCTGGGAAATATATGGATACTCTTAGAAAATAAATGGATAGTTCACTAATTCCATCTGGTTTTCCAAAATCATTTCTAAGTCATTTTTATTCATACTGTCTCAAAGCTAAAAACGATTGATGGTAAAGTGAATTTAAGGCTTGTAATGGAATCTTATGGAGGGATTTTCAGGCTGCGAGTAAAGGCCTTCTTGTAAGTAGATACTCATACTCACAAATTATAATAAAGACATTGATTAAACCATTGTTCTATTTACTGGTGTTGTTCCTATCCATCTAATTCTGAGAATAGTTTCTGAGGTTTTTTAAAACAAAAAGAAACGAGATATTTATTTTCTTTTGGCACTTTCAACACCAAACTCAGAAGGAACTCTTCAAAAACAAGTTAACCAGAGTCAACATTCAGAGAAACTCAGACACTGTCTCCTAAATACCATGTAGCTAGACATGAGAAATTCTAATTCTTGCCTTAATTTGTAGAGAGGCATAACAAATATTATAAAGTTGAAACTTTTCTTAAAGTAACTTAAAATGTCAAAGCAAATTATCATGACAGTACTTTTGGGGCTGTCCTCTCTAATTGGCAAAGAAAGAATACTAAAACAAACTATAATAGACTGTTTTGAATATCAAGTTTGTGTGTTCATAAAGAAACATCTTTTCTCCTTTTGCTACTGCAACATCAGAATCTAACAAAAGGTTGAAATTTAAATATTTCTTATTAGGTAGAGGGATTAAATAAGATATAATACATAGGCAACAACTGGCACATTGAATTGATGAGGCACCCCACATGGGGCGAAATTATAGGTCACCTTGCAAAGGCCTATTTTCTATTTACCTTTCTTTTCCTTACCATTTGTTTTACTCTTGGTTTTTATTACTTAGATTTGCAAAAGAGAGAGAAGATTCAAATAAATAAAATAAAAACACAAAGAAATGACACAATGGATACCAGAGAAATACAAATAATTATTAGACACTACTGGGAACTACTATACATCAATAAATTTGAAAACCTAGATGAAATAGATAATTTTTTGATATATACAATACAACAAGATTTAATCAAGAAGAAATAGGAAACCTGAATAGAACAATATCAAGTAACAAGACTGAACTGGTAATCAAAAGTCTCTCAACAAAGAAAAGTTCTGAATTGAGTGGCTTCACCACTGAAATCTACAACATTTTTAAAGAATAAATTATCTCAATTATTCTCAAACTCTTTCAAGACATTGGCATGGAGAGAACTTGTTCTAGTAATTTTACAAGACTAGTATAACCCTGATACCAAAATCAGACAGAGATAAAGCAAAAAAAAAAAGAAAAAAAAGAAAAAGAAAAAGAAAACTACAAGCCAGTATTCCTGAATAAATATAAAAATAAATAAATATTAACAAACCAAATCCAACAGCACATCAAAAATATAATTCACAATGATCAAGTGGAATTTATCCCAAGGCCGCAAGGATGGTTCAATATATGCAAATTAATAAACATGATAGATCACATCAACAAAATGAAAGCTAAAAACACTGTATAATTTTTGTGCTTCCAACTGGTCATTCTTTCCCTGGTAGTGGACCTGATACCTTTTTCTGTCGTCATATGCCTCCTCACTGTTCTCCCTTCCCTAATAATGCCCAATAACTGCCAATTTATCCCGTGTTTATGTGATTATTGTTCAGGGCCCACTTATAAGTGAGAACATGTGGTAATCAGTTGTTTTGTTTCTGTGATAGATCACTGAATATGATGGTCTTCAACTCCATCCAATTTGCTGCAAAGTCCATGATTTTGTTCTTATTTATGGCTACATAATACTCCATCATGTATATGTACCACATTTTTTTAAATCCAGTCCACTTTCAATAGGCAATAGGGTTAGTTCCATGTTTTAGCTATTGAGAATAGTGCAGCAATAAACATGCACATTCAGGTGCTTTTGGAAGAATGATTTATGATTCTCTGGGTATATTCTCAGGAGAGGGATTGCTGGATCATATGGAAGGTCAATTTTTAGTTCTTTTAATAATTGTCACACTGCTTTTCAAAGAGGTTAAACAATTTTGTACTCCCACCAACAGTGTAGAAGTGTTCCCTTTTCACCATATCCATACAAACATTTCTTTTTTGACTTATTAATTATAGCCATTCTTACTGGAGTTAGGTGGTATCTTATTATAGTTTTGATTTACATTTCTCCAATGTTTAGTGAGACAGAGCATTTTTTTAAAATGTGTCTGTTGGCTGCTTTTATGTCTTCTTTTGAGAAATGGCTGTTCATGTCTTTTGCCCACTTTTTAATGTTGTTGTTTATTTTATTTCATTCACTTTGTTTGAGTTCCTTATAGATCTTGAATCTTAGGCCTTTGTCAGATGCATAATTTGCAAATATTTTCACCCATTCTGTGGATTGTCTCATTACTCTCCTAATGATTTATTTTGCTGTGCAAAAGCTTTTCTGTTTGAAGAGGTCTTAGTTTTGATAACATTTGCTTTTGGGGGTCTTGGTCTAGAATTCACTGCCTACTTTAATGTGCAAAAGAGTGTTTCCTGTGTTTTCTTTAAGGATTCTTATAGTGTGAAGTTTTACCTCTAGGTCTTTGATTCATTTAGAGTTGATTTATGTAAAATTTTGATCCTTGAAATTTGTTGTTGGATCCAAATACTAGAATCTTGTGAGTTTTTGCACCTATGTTCATCAAAGGGTTTGTCCTGTCTCTACAATAAAATAAAATAAAAATAAAAGATGAATGCCTAACCATAACACTAATCCAAACCATGCCTAACCGTAACACTAATCCAAACTAATCCTAGACCTATCTTAGCACTGGCCATCTCACCTTAAGCCTAGATATAACCTAAACCTAGTTCTGATACTATCGCTCACCCTAATCATAACCTAACCACAGTTTCCTTCACGTTAATCTTATCCCTAACCCTATCTGGAAATGTAGTTTTATCCCTGGTCTTAACCCTAACACTATCCCTAATGCTAAATCTAACCCTAATTCTAGCCTTAGCCCTAAGACCAATCCTAACTCTAGCCCTAAGCCAAACCCAAATCCTAGACTTAACACTAAGTAATTCCAGCCCTAATATTAACCTAACCATAATCTTGCCCTAGCCCTAACCATAACTCTAGCATTAATCCTAGCCCTGAGTCTATTGTGAATCCCAACAATAACCATATACATATCCCTAGACTTATTCCAAACTTTAACCTTAACTCTACCATAACCCAAATGCTAAACCTAACCCTAGCCTTGGCATTAACACTATCTTTATCCCTAACTGTAACCCTGGGTCTAAACTCAGCCCTAACCCTGGCACTAGTCCTAACCCTCACTCTAATTCTAAATATAAACCTAAACCCTACCCTAATACTATCACTCACCCTTGCCATAGCCTAACCATAATCCTAGCCACATATCCATAATCCTATGTTTAGCCCTATTTCTAAAGCTAATTCCATCTCTATACCTAGGACTAATATTAACCCTAATTTTAAAAAAATGTATAATTTTCTTGATACATACAGAAAAATATTTGACAAAATTCGACCTTACTTCATAATGAAAACTTTCAATAAATTGGGTATAGAAGAAAACTATCTCAACTCAGTGAAGAACATTTATGAAAAGCCCACAGCTGACATACTAAATAAGAAAAAGATAAGGATACCCACACTCACTACTTTTATTTAACACAGTACTGGAAGTTCTAGCCAGAGAAATTAGGCAAGATAAAGAAATAAAAGACAACCAAATTGGAAAGGAGAAAATAAAATTGTCGCTGTTTGCAGATCACATCATCTTATATGTAGAAAAGTCTAAAGACTGTAGCGCACACACACACACACACATACACACACACACACCTCTTAGAACTGATGAGCGAATTCAGTAAAGGTGTGGAATACAAAATCAACATATAAAAATACTAGTATATATATACAAGAGCAATGAACTAGGTGAAAAATAAATCAAGAAGTCGCTATCATTTACAATAGCAAAAACAAACAAAAACCCAAAAAACTGGAAATAAATTTCACCTAGAAGGTGAAAAACCTCTATACGGAAAACTAAACACTTATGTAGAAAATGGAAAAAGACCCAAATGGAAAGACATTTAATGTTTATGGATCAGAGCAATCCACAGTTTTAATGCAATCTCTATCAAAATACCAATGACATTCTTCACACAAATAGAAAAAAAAAAAAACCTTAAAGTTTCTATGAAATCACAAAAGAGTCTAAATAGCCAAAGCAATCCTGAGCAAAAAGAACTAAGCTGGAGGCATCACACTATCAGACATAAAACATATGAGGGGCCCCCAAAATCCCGGAATTTATTTATAAAATAGTGTGTATTTATTCTTGTATATTTAAATTTCAGTCACCTTCAAAGTGTTCTTCATTTTATCCAATACACCTATATGAAACGCTCTTTTCACTGCTCAAAACTGTTTTTGAACTTGTCTATTTTAATGCCTCACAGTGCTTTTGCTGTTTTTTGTTTCATCTCTTTAACATTGGCCAAATGTTTCTCTTGAGGACTTTTTAATCTGGGGAAATTTTTAAAAAGTCACTTCAGATAAGATCGAGTGAATAGGGAGAGTGAGGCACAGGGATCATGCATGTGCACTCATAAATCACCCATCATAAAATGGGCAAACTTGTTGAAATAATCTCCAAAAAAAATTTCACTGAAAGGGACCACATCCTCTCACAACAGCACTTGCGTAGCAGTGGAAGGCTGTACTACAAGGGGCCTGACCTCCAAAAAATAATTCCGTTGTTTTTTTTGTGTGTGGGGATGGGGTGAGGCCTCATACTGCAAAGTTGTAGCACCCAAAGTAACATGGTCTTGGCATAAAAACAGACACACAAACCAATGAAACAGAATAGATAACCCAGAAATCCATGCAAGTATCTATAGCCAACTGATGTTTGACAAAGGCACTAAAAACACTCACTGGGGAAAGGGCACCTTCTTCAATAAACAGTGCTGGGAAATCTGTATATTCATATACATAAGAATGAAATTATTCCCTTACTTATCACCTTATACAGAAATCAGCTCAAAGTTGATGATTAAAGACCTAAATGTCAGACCCAAAACTATAAAAATACTAGAAAAACATGTATGAGAAATGCCTCACGATATCAGTCTGAAAAAAAAAGATTTCATGTATATTATCTAACACCAGGAATTTGATCCAGGATCGATTATTTTACTGCATGGAAAGTCAATCACTGAGACAAGTATTGCCCAGGAAGTAAAGCTTTATAGCAAATGACTTCAGCTTAACTGTCAAACCTATCTCACCCAACAAACTAAAGTAAGGGCTTTATAAAGGTGGACATAAAACTAGAAATAGGTAAGTAAGATGAGTTGGTCAAGTGGCAGCAGATGGTTTGATGTGGGGTCTAGTGTCACATTGTAACTACATGTAGGAAAACAGAAATTAGGGAGAATTAAGAAAGAAGAGTGAACCAACAGGCAGTAGGTGAGTCTCAATGTCCAGATATGGTGACCTGGAAATTCCTTCCTTGCTACAGATAGAGAGACCTGTTAGTCAGTTTCCTGAGAAAGGAAATCAAAGATAAGCGAATGTAAATTTCTGAAGTTTAGTTCTATGGGAAAATTGATCTGGTTTCAAATAAGACCTCAAAAGCATAGGTAACAAAAGCAAAAATAAACAAACAAGATTATAACAATCTAAAATATTTCTGCACCGTAAAAGAAATGATAAGAAAAGTAAAAAAGGCCACTTACAGAATGTAAGAAAATATTTGAAAACTAGTCATCTGATCAGGAATTATTATCCAGAATATACAAGGAGTGCAATCATTTTAACAGCAAAAAAAACCCCAAAAAACAAAAAAACACAATCTGATTAAAGTATTACTTATGATACAAACAGACATTTCCCCAAAGAAGATATATAATTGGTAAATGTATGAAAAAATACTCAACTTCACTAACCATCAGAGAAATGAAAATCAAAACCGCCATGAAGGATCAGCTCACCCCAGTTAGGTTATAAAGAAGACAAAAATAACAAATACAGGTGAGGATGCAGAGAAAAGAGAACTTTTGGTGAAATATAAACTAGTAGAGCTGGTATAGAAAACAGTATAAAAGTTCCTTAAAAAACTACAAATAGAACTACCATTTGACCCAGCAATTCCACTACTTGGCATTTATCCAAAAGAAGGAAAATTAGTATATCAAAGAGACATCTGTGCCATCACATTTATTGCAATATTATTCACAATAGCCAAGATATAGTATCAACCTAGGTGTCCAACAACAGATGGATAAAACTAATGTGCTATAAATAAAACCAATGGAACAGTATTCAGCCATAAAAAATGAAAGAAATCCCATCTTTCAAAACATCATGAGTAGGGCAAGAGGACATTATATTAAGTGGAATAAGCCAGGAACAGAAAGTTAAACATGACATGTTCTCACTCATACACAAAAAGCTAAAGAAATAGTTGATCTTATGAAAGTAGAAAGTAAGCCGGGCTCGATGGCTCAGCCTGTAATCCCGCGTCTTTGGGAGGCTGAGGTGAGTGGATTGCCTGAGCCCGTGGGTTCGAGACCCGCCTGGGCAGCGAGACCTCATCTCTACAATAAATCAAAAAATCAGCCGGGCGTGGTAGCGCGCGCCTGTTATTCCGGCTACTTGGAAGGCAGAGGCAGAAGGATCGCCGGAGCCCAACAGGTCGAGGCTGCAGTGGCCGGGAGTGGCCACTGCACTCCAGTCTGGGTGATAGAGTGAGACTCCAACTCAAAAAAAAAAAAAAAAGAAGTGAGACCATGGGATACTAGAGGTAGGAAAGTAAAAGGGGAAGGAGGAATAGGAAGAGATATGCTAAAGGATAGAACATTACATCTAGATAGGAATAATAATTTATGGTGTCCTATACCACTGTAGGATGACTACAGTTAATCATAATATAATATATAGCTTCAGATAGCTAGAAGGAAAATATCGAATGTTTCCAACACAAATAAATTATAAATGTTTGAGATGATGGATATGCTAATTATCTCCATCTGATTACTATGCATTATGTGTATCAAAACGTCACTAGGTTTCCCACAATTATGTACAATTACTATATGTCAATTAAAAAATAAACCTGAGTGAGACCTCATTTCTACAAAAATTTTAAAAATTAGCCAGATGTGGTGGCATATGCCTATCGTCCCAGCTACTCAGGAGGCTGAGATAGAAGACTCACCTGAGCCCAGGAGACGGAGGCTGCAGTGAGCCATGTTCATGCCACCCCATTCCAGCCTGGGCACCAAAGTGAGACCCTGACTCAAAAATAAACAAATAAAAAGAAGCGATATCAAAGAAAATATTTTTTCAGAAGTTCGATTCTTCGATCACCTTAATAGAGTCAAAGTTAGACAGAGGGTAATGAAAAGACAGTGTAAAAGGGAACTGCACAGAAACCCTACGTAGGTCACTATCCAACTTTATTACTTAAGGAAAACCAAAAGTCTCCACACTTTATCATGTGCGCAGAAGCATTCTGATGCATCATATTATAAATCATTGAGAAACTTGAAAGTCCTAGTGGTATTTGAGTAAAGCTTAATGAGACCGACCATAGAGTATGATAAAATATTTGCTAGAAATATAATGAAAATGTGTTTGTATCTAGGATGCATAAATAATTCCCTTGTCCAGGCGCGGTGGCTCAGCCTGTAATCCCGTGCTTTGGGAGGCCGAGGTGAGTGGATTGCCTGAGCCCGTGGGTTTGAGACCCGCCTGGGCAACTTGGCGAGACCTCATCTCTACAATAAATCAAAAAAAATTAGCAGGGCGTGGTAGCACGCGCCTGTAGTTCCAGCGACTTGGAAGGCTGAGGTGGAAGGATCGCCAGAGCCCAGCAAGTTGAGGCTGCAGTGGCCAGAAGCGGCCACTGCACTCCAGTCTGGGTGACAGAGTTAGACTCCAACTCAATAATAATAATAATAATAATAATAATTCCCAAAACTTAAAAATACAAAGATCCCGCAGGTTTGAGACCCGCCTGGGCAGCGAGACCTCATCTCTACAATAAATCAAAAAATCAGCCGGGCATGGTAGCGCATGCCTGTAATTCCGACTACTTGGAAGGCTGAGATGGAAGGATCGCCGGAACCCAGCAGGTGAGGCTGTGGTGGCCGGGAGCCGCCACTGCACTCCAGTCTGGGCAACCGAATGTGACTCCAACTCAAAAAAAAAAAAAAAAAAAGAGATAATTAACATGATTTTAAAAATGAACAAATAAATTGAGCAGAATTTTTACCGAGAAAACAAGAGTACAATGAACATATGAAAAGCAAGAGGCTCTGCCTCATTAAAAATCTTTCAACTGCAATGAGACATAATTTGTCACCCACAGGTTGACAATAATTCATGAGTACAAATGATTGTTAAGATATAGAGAAAAAAAGTATGTATATACTGCTGATGGAAATGAGAATTGCTTCAAAAACATACAAAAAGTCACTTACATTATCTATCAACCTTGTAGATGCTAATCCTTTGACCAGCAATTCCACTGCTGAAAATTAGGAAATTCTTGACTCTATGTCCCAGGAAAAATGTTTACATAAAACAAATTGGGAAAAAAACACGTCTGAGAATATTAGGTGCTTAAATAAATTGTGAAATAGTCATGCAATGGATTTCTACATAGGAGTAAAGAGAATGAATAAATCAACATGCAACATCAGAGCGATTCTCAAAAACAGAATGTTACATGAAAATATTAGGTTGTAGAAGAAAATATATTCATGTCCCTTTTACCTAAAATTCAAAAAGATGAACATGTATCAATTTGCACATGTAAAAACCATAAGAAACATAAAAATATAGAAATAAAACTCGTGCAGAGGAGGCAGAGGAAATTGAGGAAGGTCAAGCATAAGATTCAGCATTAAATATAGTATTATATTTCTTAAATATTCTATTCCTCAAATTCACTAAGGTTGGCAGTCTTAGACATACTTTTTCATTCTTTGCACATTATACATATTTAAAACATTTTTATATATAGTCAATATTTAATAAATATTTAATAAAACAATAAAAAAGAAGAATGATATAGACCAAAAAAGCACTATAGCTGTGTTCACTAAAAGCTTGTTGCTGACTATGCTCTTCTACTTGATTGAGTAGTGATTAGTTGGAGGCCAATATTAGAATAGCTTTGATTCAGTAAGAAAGAAAATCAGAAAGAGACAAATAATTAGAAAACACAAGAAAACTGGTGTGATGTAGGGAAGAAAGATACAGGAACAAAAGAAAAAAGAAAGCAATAAAAAGAAGAAAATAAAATTCAGAGAGGAGGGGAAGGAAAAAGAAAACTTGTTAAACATATACATTTTATTTTAAATTTTTATATACTTGATTTAACACTCATATTAGAACCGCAAAGAAAGGATATAACTTATATTTTAAAGATGGGAAAAATTACTGAAATTAAATATCTTAATATTAGGAAGGGAGTGGAGTAAAAAGAGGGAAATAATAAAAGAAAGAAATATGGATGAATGGAGAAAACATAGAAAAAGAAAAGGATAAATAGAAATTTCGGGAAGTTGTTCACTAAAATAACATGTTTCTCAGCAATGTTTATAAAAACATAAATTACATAGACATTCTTTTTGATGTATAGGAAAAATGGCTTGCAGAAATACAACCTTCAGTGTAAAATTTGTTCTGTTAGGCAGAAAATGTTAATTTTTTGTCTTTTTAAATTGTTAAATGAAGCAGTAGTTGGATATCAAGCTAAAGATCTATGATTGCCAAATTTATAACTCTCTTAAATGATGTTTTACAGTTTATCTAATTCTTAAGTATACTTTTTGTGCTTGATCTAGCAGGTGTCCTTGAGGGGGGCAAATTTGGATAGCCTAGACCTCATTTGACAGATAAGAACATTGCAATTCAAGAAAGTTAAGTAAACTTTTTGACATTAGTATCTGAACTGGACAAGAGCCCACATACATCTATTTCAATCTTTGCACATTCTTTGTAAATTAATATCTACATATTTCCCCCCATTGGGTGTAAACTATCTGTTCATTGTATACTTAACAAAATGTACTAACTTTATATAAATTTGAAAAAAATAGTGTTAAAATTATATTGCATTTGCTAATTATATTAATTACCTGTTGAATGTACGAATATTCAAAAAGAAAAAAGGGATATTGTGAAACTAAGTATGCAATTGGGATTTTGCTCAATTTTAATCTACATCACTGGTGTTGGTGTCAGTGTATTCCGGTTGAAATTAACTCAGCTCATGCACAATCGCTGAAAGAATGAGTCATACGGCTCGGTTAAATAGAGAGATAATGACTTGCATTTGGTGGTGGCAATTTTGAAATCAATGTGAAGACAGACATTGTTTGTCCTCTGCAGTTTTGCCCCGCTGTGAGGCCATAGGTCATCATAATTTGTTTTCTTTGCTCTGTTGGTTTAATCAACATTCTAAAACTGCAAGTAACTTATGTTTAGGATTATTTCATAGTTGCTTTGAAACAAACATTTGGATTTTTAAGATGCTGTGTTCTCTGTCATTCTTTCAATAGGCACATTCTGAAAATCTAATGTGTTTTATCAACTATCAGCCTAACTATGCAGACATCAGCAACATGTGACCCCTGCCTGGAGACTACTGGGAATACATACACAGGTTAAGTAGATAAAAAAGAGGTAGAGACTGTAAGTGGGCAGGTGAGGAGTATGAGAGGAATCATACAGGAAAACAGGGGTGTGGCTAGTTATTGCTGCGAGAACTAGCATTTAGTAAGCTTTTGAAATGTCATCAAGCATAGTGGCTCATGTCTGTAATCTCAGCACTTTGAGAGGTTGAAGGAGGAGGCTCCCTTGTGTTCAAAAGTTTGAGACCACCTTGGGCAATATAGTGAGAGCTCATCTCTACCAAAAAATAAAAAATACCTGGACGTAGTGGTGCATACCTGCAGTCTCAGCTACTTGGGAGGCTGAGGTATAAGAATCACCTGAACCCAGGAGATTGAGGTTGCTGTGAGCAGTGATCATGCCACTGCATTCCAGCCTCCAGTTTGGATGACAGAGAGGGACCTCAGCTCAAAAAAAAAAAAAAAAAAAAAGGAAAAAAGAAAAAGAAAATGAACCAGTAAGAGCAAAGAAATATCACTTTGAGATAGATCTTGTTTATTCATCTCTAAATTCATACAGTGACAGAGATTAATTATGAACTGTAATTTTCTGGGTACCATGTTGTGTCATCCCATGAAACTGAGAACACAAATACTATTTGGCTTATAATTTTCCCAAACTTGGGACAGTGTCTAATATATAGTAGATATTTTATGAATAGTGCTATGGAAGAATGAATGAATGTCAACAGCCTCCCTCTGTAAACACCCTGCAAAGTTTTGATGGCCCTCTTGAAAACTTACTCAATGCCCCTTTAGACTTTCTTGCCAATAACCCAATAATAAACAGAAAAGTACAACTAACCACGTCCTTTTATGCCCAGAGAACAAATCAGGCTGGGTTTTGCAGACTACAACAGTGACTTTGCATATCCTTTGAAGAGTAGTGAAAAGTTATTACAAGCTTTTTAGTTGAGGAAAAAGACAAAATGTTTTATTTGAACAAATATCTAATTAGTCCAAAATCCATGCCATGTACAACAAACTAAACAGTCTCTGAATGTGAAACACATTTAAAGTATTTTGGAAAGTAGGAAAGCCATGCAACTGCAAGATGGTGATGGTAACAGTGAAAGTCTTCTTATCCTGAGTGGCGAATATTCATAATTTTCAAAGTGCACATTAGTTTGTTTTTTCTGGGTTTTTCGTTTTATGTTGTTTTTTCATGGCAAAACAGCATAATTCCTTTGAACATCTACATTGTAATACATATAGACACCGGCCCTGTAGACACAAACGGCAATACAAGACCATCTGCTAAAGAAGTTGGTGATGTAGAGTTAGAAAGAGGAATTAGGAAAGTAAGTAAAACTGATACTCAGAAACAGTGGGCACCCTTAAGGTGAGGGAGCCAAAGAACTGCAGAGGAAAAAGCCCAATAGGCCATCAGAATTCCTCTTAGTTTTCTTTCTTTTTTTTATTTTTAGTTTGTTTCTGCTTTTCACCTTTTTCTTGTTTTACACTCTTTCTTTGATACATTTTGAAGAAAGGATTTTGCCTGTTTGATAAGCCTTTAAGCCCCTTTTGCTTTTCTCAAATTTACCTTGATTTGCATACATGGTTTCTACTACTGCACTGATAAAATACAGAGATTTCAGTAAATCTCTGTAGAATGCACTAGTGACATACAGAGATTTTATTAAAGTGTCCCCCCTTTTTCTTTTCGAAAGCGAGAAAGCAGGATTTATTAAGAGGACAGGAAAGCTCTCACAGGAGGAGGGGACACAAGAGGGTTGACCAAAGTGTCCCCTTTTAAAGAAGACATGTTTTCTATACATTTTCTAGGTTTTCATCATGAACATTTTCAGATAAACACAAAATAAGAAAACAGTACAATGCATTCCCATGTTCCTATCACATAGTCTCAACAATCGACGTTTTGACAATCTTGTTTTGGCTATCCCCTTCCCAATTTCCCATTCCCTGGACTATTTAAAATCATACCTTAGACATCATAATTTTTAAATTACGAATATTACAGTATGTATCACAATCAATAAATAGCTTTTTTTTTTTTTAATAATTAATCAGTATTTTTATTATAGTTTTGTGGGGTACAGTTAAGGGTTAGGTGTACAATTACGTTTCATTCAGACACCCTGTTGATAAGAGGTGTTTTCCCAGCCCCAGACAGATATTTGCTACTGTTAATCCCCTCCCCCTCCCCCCCATAGTTTCCCAGTACCGTCAGTCATTTTTCTTATAGTATTACATTGGATGTCAAGG
>NW_007233780.1:220917-263770 GCF_000164805.1 Carlito syrichta | reverse complement strand
AGGGTTGACTAAAGTGTCCCCTTTTAAGAAGACATGTTTTCTATATATTTTCTAGGGTTTCATCATTAACATTTTCAAATAAACACAAAATAAGAAAACAGTACAATGCATTCCCATGTTCCCATCACATAGTCTCAACAATCGACGTTTTGACAATCTTGTTTTTGCTATCCCCTTCCCAATTTCCCATTCCCTGGACTATTTAAAATCATACCTTAGACATCATAATTTTTAAATTACGAATACTACAGTATGTATCACAATCAATAAATAGCTTTTTAAAAATCACTTCTTCATAGCAAGGTTTTGCTACAAGGCCTAGGGAGAAAGGTTGAAAACTAAGGAATCCTGTGTTAGATCACAATTGGCAATACTCAAAATCACTTATTCTGATCCGTTGTTTTTGGGTTAAGTTGTCACTTTCTTTAAGTGAGTTGACTTTAGTCTCCCATATGAATTTTTTTATTGGAACAACACTTTATATTTTCCAGTCATTGCTGAAGAAATCTACCTCACATTTTAAAACTAAGAAATCTTTGCCAAAAGAATTTAATGGAATGAACTATCATTGGAGTTGTGTAGTGAAAATCAGTTCTGGGGAAAAGGTAGACTAATGATTCCCTGAAATGACATTGAGTTAATCCAACTCCATCATCCACTGTGATCTGTTAAATGTTTACATATAATAAGAATTTCATATTTACCTGGTGGGTGGAGCAAAGCTGAGGGACAGTCCTGGGTAATCATTTGAAAGAATCATGGGAATGCCTGCTTACCCTGTGGTTCTGACCCATGGCAAGCAGTAGCAATCTGATGTGGCATAAATATCAGATGGTGACAAATAACACTGACATTTTGTCAGAAGAAGAGACATGACTCAGACCCAGAAACTTGGCAGAGATCAGTGCCAGCATTTGGTGACAAATGACTTGAGTCTGACAGCATGCTTCACTGCATGGAGTTTCATTCATCACAGAGATTTAAAAAAAAAAAATCACAGTACACAAAACACTCAACTCCAAAAATTAGGTGACATGAGATAGAAGGTGAAAAAAGGAAAGTCAGAGGTAACGACAAAGACAGAGAGCCTGCATTGCAAAATAGTGACTCTCATTTTATTTTAAGAATCTCATTTTTCACCATTCTCATATTCCATAATTCAGAAGTGCATTCTGTTGGTCCCTTGCTGAAAATCACAAAAACAAAGAGTGCTGGGAGAGGGGTATTTGAAGTGGTCAAATGAGCTTCAAACCTAAAAATCAAAGAGTTAAGACTTGATCCAGAGGGTGCCAGAAAATATATACACACTTTATGAAAATAAAAGACTATTATAATTGTAATACTCAATATATACTGCTCACAAAAATGAATACAAGTCACATTTGACTTCTGCAATTACAAGTGTTGCTCAAAGTGGTTACCATCGGCATCTAGACACTTTTGATTATGGTGAACTAAAACTAATACATAGATAACATCTCTTAAAATGTGTGTACCTCATTGTAGTACCCCATATGTGTGTGTCTTATATAATGTATATGTGTATTTGCATATATACATTTGTGTATTTTGTAAATATATAGGCCTATATATTAATATAATGTGTATGAATATTTGCATTGTATGAGACAATTTGCTAACCTAATAGCACATTCTGCTAATAGCTAGTTAAGTAGAAGGCAGCCATGGTGCAGTGAGATGTACACCGGACTTTGAATTAGAAAACCTGTGCACGTGTCTCAGTTCTACAAATTATTAGCTGTGTGAATTGACCTTTCTAACCCCCTGTTTCCTCATTTGTTCATATATACATGAAGTATTTATTGAGCATCCTTAATGTGACAATCACCATTCTTGACCCTGAGATACAGTGATAAACATGAGAGTTCCCACTGTAGTGAGATTCCAATCACACAATACAAAGAAAGAAAGAAAGAAAGAAAGAAAGAAAGAAAGAAAGAAAGAAAGAAAGAAAGAAAGAAAGAAAGAAAGAAAGAAAGAAAGTAAGTTAAAAAATAAAAAGTTAAGATAGTTTTAGTGCTACCTACCATGCAGAAAACGAAATAAGTTACTTTGACAATGATTAGGCCATGTTTGAGGATGAAAATAATGTATTCTAGATAGGGCCAATGAGAAGAACTCTCTAAAGTGGTAATTGTTTTGCCTAAACTTTAATAATGAGAAATGTCAGAGATGAAAAGACCATAAATAAGAGGTCTCCAAAGAGAAAGAGCAGTAGGAGGAGGAAAGGTACCTTAGAGGGAGAGATATGGACTGTGTTAAAGAATAAACTGAAGACCAGTGTGAATACAAACCTCCCTGCCATAATATTTAATTCCCCAAACTAGATTTTTGGAAAAATTGGGTTAACAAGTATGAAAGTGTTTTATCCTAGGTGCAACAGATGGTTCTTCAAAGAACTTCTTCAACGCATGTGTGAAAAAGTATAATTAGCATGCTAATTTATCAGAGTTCCTAACCAGTTGCATCCTAAAAAGTTGGATCCCAAAGAAAAATGGCACCACACTGAAAGCATTTTCTAGGACATTCCTTTACTCAATAACGAGGACGTCCTAAAGTCGAGTCATGCCCTAATATGAGTGCATGCCATGTGAGTTAGTATTAAGTATATGCTGCGAGAAGGAACCATATATCATGATCTGAATTTAAAGTTCATTTTCTTATTTTTTTCCCTGATGTCACTAAGTATTTAATTTGTTGTTGTTGCTGATAGTAATTATAAGATTAGAAAGAAACAAACTCTTGTTTTTGAGACATGTATTACCTGAATATTGTGTATCCTCAGAAATGTAGACTCAATATTGGTGTTTTTATTAAAGGCATAATTGCTCCAGGTTTGTACGTGTCTCTGGTTACCCTGCCCCAATTTAGGCAATATTTTACATAACTGCCTCAGTGCACTTTCGAAGAGCAGGCTTAAATTGAATCTTTTTCTTTCTCATATCATAGTTTTTCAAAAGCTTCTCAGTTTTATAGATATAATTCACTCAACATTTATTTCAAAAAACTATCCTAAGTATATAGTAAGTGACAAACACTGTAGTTGAGTTTAGTGATTCACTATTAGAGAAGATAGACAGTGTCTGTCCCCAGTTATCATGGAGCTTTCATTTCAGTGGTATAGATATGTTTAAATCATTTCAACAATAATAATAACAATAGGTTAACATTGTGTTTAAGTAGCAATTCTCTAAATATTAACAATTTAAAGTAAAATCCTCTGACACTGACGATAATATACATATAAAAAATACATAGAGGTAGAACAAATTCAACAAAATTTGTCACAGTTACCTTAAGGGAGCTTGTGATCATGTTTAAACCATTTTGTCCTTGGTATTTTGTTATGATAGATCTAGCAAACTAATACAGGAGGTGACACATGGTTTCGGTATTGATAGACTTAAGCTTAGGAAAAAAAAAAGAGAATTTGGGTGGGATTATACTAGATAGCAGTAAGCACAAGAGAGTGTAAGATGGGAGACCATGGCTCTTTAGTGCAAACCACTGGTTCAGAAAGACTATGACTTAGGACACTGAGGATTGGAATAGAGGAAGCAAGATGTGAGATTCTGAAAGAAAAACCATGAACCATCTAACCTTGCACACCTCACTAAAGCATCTGGATTTCTTCTTCAGTTCTTCCTCAACCAAGAGAAGTAACTTTTGTGAAGCCAGACAAAGATCAACATTTTCACAAATCTTGATTTAAAAATATGAGTTACCCTGGAATTTGCGATGAAAATAAATTTTATATTTCATGAACTCATTGCCTTTTCCCACTTTATCTAATGAAGATTGACTCCACTCTTTTCTACACTAAATAGTATCAGTCTTCAAGATTCAGTTCAAACTTCATTTTGTGCTGTGAACATTTATTTGATTCATAGACAGTTATCCACGCATCATTCTTCTTCTATACCACTGCATGGGTAGTGTATACCTATAGTCATATTATCACATCATGTATTCTGTTCTACACAGAAGGACAACTTTTGCACGTTCTCCTTCATTCATGAAAACTAAAAAATTTTTAAATTGAACTAATGAAGAGAGAGAGTAGATTGATGATTACCAGAGCTGGGAAGGGTAGCAGAGAGGGGAGGGAAAAATGGGGATTGTTAATGGGTACAAAAATGCAATTATATAGAAGGAATAAGATCTAGTATTTGGTAGCATAATGAGGTGACTGTAGTAACAATAATTTACTGTATATTTCTAAGTAACTAAAAGTTTAGAATTGGAATATTTTTAACACAAGAAAATGATAAATGCTTAAGGTAATGTATACACCAGCTACTCTGATTTGATCATTACACATTGTATGCCTGTATCAAAACATCACGTCCCCCATAATTATATACAGCTTATGTAACTTTAATAATTACAAATTGTAATTTAAAAATAAACTGTTTTAGTGAAGGACATGGTGAACCCCCCAATACACATACACATTAAGCCAAGTACCCGCACATGAACCCTGCCCACCATCACACAGATGGCACTAAGATCAAGTTCCTTTATTCATTGTGAGATCTTTTAGAGTCACGTGTCTTCTCAGAATCTGTTTTCTTATCTGTAGAGCTAGAGCAGTTGAAAGTACTGAGCACTCTCTCCTTAAAATCTGAGATCTTATAAATGAGACATCCTGTGAAGAGCCTCATCTAATATACTAAAAATTATGAATCTCTCTATGTTAGAGTAGTAACAGGAAAAATAATTGAAGAAGACCAAAGTACGTATCAGGTCCAGGTGAGTAGAAGGTGACTGCTACACAGGGAGAGATTGTCATTTTTGAGGTTTTGTGAATCAATTTCAGAAGATCATTTACATGAAGGCTGTGAGACATAACACACTAATTAGAAGGCCCTCTGCTTGGGTAACTCTTTTTTGTTCTTTCCTTTTCCTGTGCAAGAATCTACTTAGGAAAGGCTGTTAATAACTTAATTTTAACTTTGTATGGCACATAACTGCATTACCCTGAATGGTGGCTAATTGAGAGATAGACTGTTTCAGACAGCTTGTAGCAATTACTGCCTCAGGCTCTCATCTTCTTCTGACATATGATATTTTATAAAAATTTGAGGATCTCATAGAACCCCTGTGAATGTTTATTTTTTAATTCAAATGAGCTTTTTAAGTTTAAAGTGATACCTTCAAGTGGGCACACTCTACAAGCACACCGGCTATGGACATCATGCTGAAGTCAAACAGTCCCCAGCTTCACTATGAGGGACCTCTCGGGGAGAAATACTTTTGTGGTCTCTCTACCATGGTTTTAAATTCTCTTTTCATCTTTTACTAATTCCATTAAGTTTGAAAAACTTTTAAATATCTCTGGTCTTTATTTCTACATGTATAGAATGAGGATTCTAATATGCACCACAGAGATTTATTGTAAAAATGAAATTAAAACATTCATTCCTTTCATTTTTAATGCATTTTATACATTTTAATTTTAATATAGTTATTGTCTCATTTAGCACATCTAACTACTCACATATATCTTTCCCTTTAAAATCTGTTCCCCAGAAATATATAGGTGGCTAAATTTACTAGCATCAAAAACAATATTATTAATGATCTTTACCTAATCATATATATATGTACATGGACTAGAATAACAACAACAAAAAAAAACCCCCACAGAGCCCTTTTTTGTTTGTTTGAATGGAATTTAAGAAGTGGTCTTTTATGCACACCAAATTATTTTTAAAAATTGAATAAATAAAAAAAATAACCCCTCCCCCCCCAAAAACAGGTGACTTAACATCTAGGCAAGGTCACAATAAGAGCAGAGACTCAGGAATCCTGAGTAGCCATCCAGAATCTTCATTCTTACTGCACTGGTACCACTTTAAAAATTAAGCAAATCTGGGGCCAAGATGAAAGTGAAACTAAGTATTTGGGAAGAAGACAGAGTAGCCAGCCTCTTGAAGGAAGAGAAGACATGACAACTCCAGCCCCTACTCTTACCTTAACCACCACCCTCACAATTAAGCTTTCTTATGGTGTATGAGTCTTCATTGCTAGAGATGCTTGCAGTCCTCTGTTTATAGAAAATAATATTTGTCCTAACTCACCTGCCCCTGTCTGGCAGTTGACCTGATAACAGATGATATCACACATTTTAAAAAAAAAATTTCATGCCTTGCTCTACTATGAAACTCACTGCAATGAATAATATTTATCTCTTTTTGTGATCTTTTCTCTGAAAAGATTGTATTTTATCTTTGGGCACATGAGGTAACCCAAACATTGAGACCAATTATATATACTAAATGATTGAATAAGTAAAAAAAAAACAACAAATGGATGGATGAATAAATGTATTAGAACAAATGAAATATTCTGTAAGAAAATTTCAATTCTAATATTTTATAATTCTCCTTTACCCTCTTTTGGTAAAGAGGAACTTTAAAAATATATTTTCATGTATTTAAGTATATATCCTTATACTTAAAAGATCTGAGAAAGAAGCTAATCAATATTCTTTGAGAAACATTATGGAGAGAAAAAAAATCTAGTTGAATTTTCTCCTAATATGAAGAGTTGTGTGTTGTCATTTTTGGCTATGAGAAAAAGAAAACTCAGAAAGATAATGCACACAAGAGCACAGTTTGAGAATGTCTAGATGACTTCAACACTTGTGTTTAAAAAAAAAAATTTTTTTTATCTTCCCTGTTGCCAGTAGTGGTGGAACATCTCATATCATTTTGCAGTTTGTGGAGCTATTTTGCAAGGAAGTTTCTGATATTCCAATGAACACAGAGTATGAATAGCTCCATCTTCTGCCTGATGAGGTTTTCACACATGATCAGTAACTTAGAAATGTAACACATCTATTTCATGTTGTCAGTTTGGATTTTTAACCCTCACTTCCTGGCTCACTATACTTTCTGGGAAAATTCTTACCCTTGACAACTGAGGGCAATTTAACTGAGGGCAATTTAACTCTCAACTGAAAAGGTCATGAAAAGAAGCTCATGGGCACCAACAAAAGCAGTAATCAAAATCAGCAAAGGCGAAGAAATTCATAAGTAGACCAAGAAATCAATATGTTAGTCTAGTATTGTCTTCTGTGTTAATTCTCCTCAACCACACTCCTTCTCTGTTATATCTCTCACACCATCATGCATCCTGGGTGGTTGCTGCGGCATAGTCCATTTCTTCTGCTCAGAATGCCCATCTTCCTTGGCTACCCCTTCTTGTTTACCTGGGTGACCCTTAATCATTTGTTTAGTCTTAGCTTTGGCTTAGCTTTGACTCTCCCCTGATGTCTCCTTCTGTGTACCCTTAAATTTCTCTGCACATCTTTATTCCTACATTTGTCACCTCCTGCTATAATTAATCTGTGGGTTTGGACAGAATTCAGAATTCCTGAGAAATATGAGCCTACACTTGCCTTTATTCTCCATGACAATCATAGTGCTCAGCACAGAGTAGGTATTGCAGAAATGCTATTGGATGAGAGAACAGTCAGATAAAAGGATAAAAGAAATCAATGAGAAAATAAATCACATTGTGAATGAATAAAACCTATGATGATAAGAAATGTGAGTCCCAGTAACTGATTTTATTCCTCTGATGCTTTAGCAGAAAAAAAAAAATACTTCTTAATGTGAGCAAGAATTCATCTTCATAAAAAGTAGATAGTTTGGTTCTAGTTATACATTTTATAACCATTTACTGCAGATATTCTTTTTCAAATGGAAGTGTTTCTGATTTTTTTTCTTCCCTAAACCAACTCTCATGCCTTCAAGTTCTTTAACGCCCTTTCTTCTGACAAGAGATCACAATCCCTGAATTCTTTTTTCTCTGCAACACATCAGCATATAAGAAATTTTAGAAAAAAGGGTCATTATTGAGAATATGCAGTGACAAACTTCATAGCTGAAAACTGCATCTGTAATTACCAATCATGATACTGGAAAGACATTTTATCTCATTCAGCCATAAAACCAGAAAATTTTATTCTCATTCATAAAATCAGAAAAACACAGTGCACTCAACTGTTTTGTGTACAGATTAAATGAGATAACACATGACTTACTTTGTGTAATTCCTGGCATGTGCACTTGCAGATGACTTCCAGTTAGAAGTTGTTTAAATGTGTGTGTGTGCGCAGTTGTTTAAGTGTGTGTGTGTGCGCACGCATGTGTGTGTATGTGAGAGGGTACTGGAAGAATTGCTTTCTGAATTAATGCATGAAATACTATAGAAATTTAGTGTATTTCTACAGTACATGAAAGCATGAACATGGCACCCAAAATAAAGTTATTTGTAGTAGAACGAGCTCTGAAATGAGAACCAGGAAATGTGAACTTTAGTTTCTGTTCTGCTATCATCTGAGTAAAAGATTTGGGGGAAAGTGTGACTTTTTAAAGCTTACATTTGGCCAGGCATAGTAGCTCAAGACTGCAAACCCAGAACTTTGGGAGACCGAGGTGAGAGGATTGCCTGAGCCCAAGGGTTCGAAACCAGCCTGGACAACATGGCGAGACCTTGTCTCTATAATAAATCAAAAAATTAGCCAGGCATGGTGGCATGTGCTTATAGTTCCAGCTAACTTGGAAGGCTGATGTGGAAGGATCACCTGATCCCAGTAGGTCAAGGCTGTGGTGGCCATGAGCGTGCCACTGCACTCCAGTTTGGGCACCAGAGTGAGACTCTAACTCAGAAAAGAAATAAATAAATAAAACTCACATTTTCTATATTTTAATATGGAGGAATTAAGTCAAATTATTTCTATTATTTCCCCTGACTCTATTAATTTCTGTTCAACACAGCAAAACATTGTTCTATGACAGAAGTAAACTAGTAAAACTCCAATGAAATCTCAAGACTGATTGGAAAACAAGACTAAAAGAATAAAGATGACTGAATAAAATCTATATGGTTAAAAGCCTCAGAATTTGAAGGTTAGCTCTTTCTCCCTTTCCATAATAATTTATGAAAAATACTGATGTTGACTTCAGAAAGACACTGACTGTAGACTACTATCCAGTGATGGGAAGACTTCTCAAATCACTCCAGACGATTGTCCTTTAAATCTCTAACAAGTTGGTGAAGCACAGACTGGCATCCTTCACGTTTAATTCAAGTCATATCCAATAGTGCCATCAGTATGAAGACTATAAGGCATAAACACTGAAATTTAATTTAAGTAGTAATTGAACACAAATTTGTTTCTAGGAATTGGAACATAATATTAAAATAAATCTCCAGTTTCCTCTCTAGTGATAGTAAAATGCTCCTATGATAAACACATGAAGGAAAGCTGTGTGTTTTGGATGAATGTTTATTCCACTCAATTCAGGAAGCACCCACTGAACATCTACCATATCTACCATACATTCTGTACTGTACTGAACCAATAAAAGCAATTTGCACAAATAACCATGGTCTTTCCATTGGAAGTAGAAGCATGTTTAGCTACTCAATGTCTCTTTTTCCAGTCAATTTAATTTTTATGTCATAGTTTGAATTCCCAATTAATTAAATGATCATAGGTTGGTCCTGAGAATTAAAAAACCTTATATTTTAGGTTTTCTAAAAAAAATCGTGGAAAGAAAAACTGAACCAAATATAAAATCATGTAATGTATTCTTAACTGACTGTATTTATGCAGCACAATTCAAATGACACCATGCTGCATTTTGAGAGGGGTTTGTAGTGTCTTGAACAAACTGATATTGGTAATGATTCTGCTAAATAATCATAATTACATTTAAAAATGACAGCCTTTTAAATATTTTTATTTTTAACTTGAAGTATTTTACGTATACGTTTTACATCAAATCAGTTAATTGCTAAAAGTCATCAATATAGTAGAAATAGGTTTCAACTATAATACTTTTTTTCCCCCTCCTATTGAAAGATCATTCTGCTTCAGATTGGAATCACTTTAACAGTGATATTTAAGATGTGGCAAATTAAGGGGAAAAATTTTGAACACACTTTCTTATTCCTCCTAACACTATTATATGATGACAACCCCACCACCTATTAGCTATAGTTGGAACAGAAGCAGTCTAACTAAATAACTAAATGTACAAATACTAGAGCCAGATTGCTTGGATTCAATCCTAAATCTACCGCTCACTAGGTATGTGCTCTCAGACACATAGCTTAAACATTCAGTGCCTCAAATCTTCATGTGGGAAATGGTGGTGATAATAGTACCTACCTATAGGGTTATTGCAAAGATTAAATAAGTTAATCCATGTAAAGGGCTTAGAGGATGGGTACGTAGTAAAGTATTAAGTTTTTAAGAGTGGCTCTTTCGTTTTTAAGAAATCCTGCCATTCTAAATTTTATGATGCAAAGTAAATTTACAAGAATGGTTGAAAGACAATGGATGGTAATAGGACTCAGGAGATGAGGTAATAATTCTAGCTTTGCCACTGCTAAACCCTTATAATCTTTGTCATTCACTTCCCTTCCAGGGCATCCCAGTAAGTAATAAGCTTGGAAAGAATTATGTCTGGGAAAGTGAAGCAGAGAGGCTAATAGCATGGGTTCTAGAGCCAGACAGATTAAGGTAGAAACCTTAGCTCAGCCCCATTCTAGTCATTTGACCTTTAGCATATATATCTCATTTCACATAGTAAAAAGGGAAGTACCTTCTCATAGTTGGGCTGTGGTGATTTAATAGGACTATCCAATTGAAGCAATCAGCAAAATCCATCATAATGTTATTTAATAAATGTGAGTCATTAATATCATTAGTTTTACATAGGCCAAAAACCCTTTCTTTCAACAAAATTACATGATGTAAGGGGCTGTAAACCTTCTGTAAAAGATCAAGTCAATTCAGTATTAAAAAGGTGAGAAAAGAAACTTGTGTAACTCATATAAATGTTCATATTCTGCTACGACAAAATTTGTATTGAAGTGTCCTGCCATTAAACACCATTGACTTAAATGTCCACATTGCTCATTGTGCTTGCCTTGCTTAAGTACCTTTTGGGTCAGTGCAGTGAGAAATGTGAAAAGGAATAGGCAATAGAAAAAAAAATATATATATATATGTATATACATATATATAGTACCTTAGAGTTATGCAAATTATATGTAGCATTGACTATATATTGATACTTTTTTTAGATGCATGCTTGAGTTTCAATCATGACTTCACTTTCTAGTACTCACCATGTAGAATATAAACATGCCTTAAGAATAAAGCCATTTCAACAATATTTGTAACTCTTCTTTGGAAATGGAATTTATAATCCCTTTCAAAAGATATATATGAAGCATATGTTTCAGTGTGAACCAGTGATCTACTCAGTTACTCATGGTCACTATCATATTTAACTTTGTTCTGAAATGTTCTGATCAATTACTTTCATCACTTGAATCATCACTCGGCATTTCTCCCATTTCTCACCCTTTCCTGTCTTTGATCCCTGGCTGTTCTCTCTGTCTAGAATGACTTCTATTTATTGAATATATCTCTGATTGCCTTTCATAACATCTTCCTGTTGCAGGGAATACCAAGAAATTGCACCTGATGAACTTCAGTTCCAATTGTATGAAAGATGAGTGATCTCAGTAGATAAATATGCCCTGATAACTAATAACTGTCAGAAGGAGAGTCTAATTGTGCTGTTTGTTTACTGGTTTGTTCTAAATGGCAACCTAGGTGTCTTTAGCAGACATTCATTCTTATGTCAAGAACAGGCAGAGGCCCACAACACCTGTTTTGACTTTTTTTTCAGGCCAAATTGATCTTGGACAGTGTTTTATGTTGTGAAATTATGGAGGTGCAAAAGGACATGAAATCTTTTAGAGAAAATCCAAAGTTTAATTCTATAGTAATGCATACCTGTGGTTTACCTTTTACAGAGGTGAAAGAGTAGTTCTTTCAGATATGAGCATTGATGAGACTGAATATATCAACATTAGCATCCTGTTTAGTTTACAAAGTATTTGGATCAGTTATGACATATCTACTGTGTATCCAACAGTTCTCTAGGTCCCGGGGGAGAAAATAAACTAAAACAGAAATAATGTTATCACTACTGATTGGATCAAAATCAAAATATTTATGTTTCAAAAGATACTGTGGAAAAAATAAGGAGACTGGCAGAGAGTCATTTGTAAAATATGTGTCTGATAAAGGATTTGTATCTGAATATGTAACATATAATGAATTCATGAAACTCAATAATAATAGGACAAAAATAATAGGACAAAAAATTAGTTTAAAAATGGGAAAATATATGAACAGACATTTCACCAAAGAAATTCACGATAAAGGGCCATAGTGAAACTTTTAAAGGTAATAGAAATCTTCTGTATCTTGACTGTGGCTACAATTGATACATGCTACTGTGTGAGTGTGTGTGTGTGTGTGTGTGTGTGTGTGTGTGTGTGTGTGTGTGAAAATTCACCATGTTTGTTCAAATTGGCAAATCACATTGTATATAAATGTTACTTCAATAAAGCTGACAAAAATAACATTAAAAGTAATTACTGCCACCAATTATTGGTGGATATTACTGATACATTAGGGGGATGCGTACAAGTGAATTCATTATTATAATATAATGTGATAAGTCCTCTATCAAACTGACACACAGAATATTATATAATCTATTTAATGTGGCAAGAGTAAAGGAGCAGTCAGGGAGGGAATGGTTCCCGGAAGATATGACCTGTACTCTGAACCTCTTGGAGTGAATAGAATTAAGTTTTGTAAAGAGAAGGACTAGAATATTTCCATAAGACAATAGAGGCTATGCAAAGACTGAGATGCACTAAAAGAGAATGTCATTTTTGGAAAATATAAATGGTAAAGAGTTGTATCTTGTCAAAGTTTACAATTCCACTGGCAACATTTAAAACAATTGAGGCGGGAAAGAGCCAGCTCTTATAATGATTAGACTAGCAGACATATGGAGAGTGTATCTTGTGAGGAATTTAGATTTTATTCTGAGCACGAGAGAGAGAGGTTGAAATACATTTTAGATAGCCGGGCACGGTGACTCAAGCCTATACATTCCAACACTTTGGGAAGCTGAGGCAAGAGAATTACCTGAGCCCATGGGTTCAAGGCCAACAAGGGCAACATGGTAAGACCTTGTCTTTAAAAAAAAAATAGCCAGGCATGGTGGTGCACACCTGTTTCGGCTATTTAGAAGGCTAAGGCAGAAGGATTGCCTGAGTTCTGCAGGTTGGAGCTGCAGTGGCCGGGAGTTGCCTCTGCACTCCAGCCTGGATGACTGAGTGAGCCTCCAACTCAAAAAAAAAGTGCATTTGTAAGGATGATATCTAAACAAACACAAAACCGATTTGCATTCTGTCCAGTATATGTTTGGTACCATTACATTATGCCTGCTGACATTAACCCAAACACATTCTTATGTATGCGTGGAGATAGCAATTGTTCTAGTCACCAAATACACAAAAAATAATAATATACTCTGTTTATTAAGAATGTACAGTCTATTGGGTGAAGGGAATAGGAAAATACTGACAATGCAAGGGTGGATTACATTCTATTGTGGAATCCAGTTTATTATAAGATTACTGGGTATGGAGAAAGCATGAAAAGAAAACATTCATGTAGAATCTTGCCTTAATGGATAGGAGTCTCCTGTCAGGTGGAAAATAACGGGATTGGAGGAATTTATAGCATATTAAAGAAAGTGAAAGACAGGAAATCATAAATGCATAAATGCAGGACACTCTGGTAAATGTTCTTGAGACTCACTGACAAGTCACTGACAAGTATGGTAGGTCTAAAAGTGGAGGAAAACATCTATGTAGTTAAAGATGTAGCTTCATATTCTCAAGATGCCAAATTTTAGAGTTCAATATATTTACTATGGGACCGAGCATTCACAGCTTTCTGGCAACAGAATAAAAAACTCAGGAACAAGCAAATAAATATTTAGAGGCATTGCCATGAAAATATATCTGCACTTGTAGCTGGGTTGGCGTTTCAGAATAACATGCAAGTGATCGTTTGTAAGGGCTAATACAAGTCGCAGAGACTAGGCATGCAAAAATGGGTGACAAAAGGTGAAACTATGGAAGTAGTCAGAAGGCAGAACTTGAAAGATTTTGTGATAAACTAGAATTTTATTCAATGAATCTGCTCAATATTATGCTATATTTTCCACTGAAGTGACTCTAATAACCAAGAAAAATATGACTTTAGGGAGTCTGGCAACTCAACACAAAGCAACTTGACAAAGTTGAAAATGTTAAACTATCCAGGATCTACAAGAAACTCAAGCATGTCGAAAGGAAAAAAAAAGTCTCATAAAAAAGTGGGCAAAAGACATGAATAGACACTTCTTAGAAGAAGACATAGCAGTCAACAGACACACGAAAAAATACTCAGCCTCACTAATCATAAGTGAACTGCAAATCAAAACCACATTGAGGTAACACCTAACTCCAATAAGAATGTTTTTTTATCATTAATTAAACAAAAGATAACAGATGCTGGTGAGGATGTGGAGAAATGAGAACACTTCTACACTGTTGGAGGGAATGCAAAGTAGATCAACATCAATGAAAAGCAGTGTGACGATTCCTAAAAGATCCAGAAATTGATCTTCCGTACGATTACCAGCAATACCTCTTCAGGGAATATACTCAGAGGAACTTAAATCACTCTACAAAAAAGATACCTACACACATGTTTATTGCAGCACTATTCACAATGGCAAAAACATGGAACCAATCATGCTGCCCATTGAAACTGGACTGGATAAAAAAAAATTTGTACATATACACGATGGAATGTTATGTAGTCATAAAGAAGAACAAAATTGTGGACTTTGCAGCAACTTGGATGAATTTAGCGTCTTTAATACTCAGTGATAAATCACAGAAAAAAAGAACTGAGTACTAAGTGTTCTAACTCTTAAGTGAACCTTGAATATTTACCATAAGACTATAAGAAAGGGATTGGCAATAGCTAAAAACCGCCAGGGGAGGGAGGGGTGGGCACATAACATTAATAAGGAACCTGATTTCAAACCAGGCAAAGTGGGGACCAAAGTGAGGCCCAAATTTACCTGTACAATGACCACTTGTATACCTAATCCTGAATTGTACTACATCTTTAAAATAAAATAAATTTTTTAAGCCGGGCTCGGTGGCTCAGCCTGTAATCGCGCACCTTTGGGAGGCTGAGATGAGTGGATTGCTTGAGTCCACGGGTTCGAGACCTGCTTGGGCAGTGAGACCTCATCTCTACAATAAATCAAAAAAATCAGCTGGGCGTGGTAGCTCACGCCTGTAATTCCAGCTACTTGGAAGGCTGAGGCGGAAGGATCGCCGGTCGAGGCTGTGGTGGCCAGGAGCAGCCACTGCACTCCAGTCTGGGCGACGGAGTGAGACTCCAACTCAAAAATAAATAAATAAATAAATAAATATTTTTAAAATGTGAATTAATTTTGTGAATTAGTTAATGTGAAAAATGTTATTAATTAATTTTAATAATGTTCACTGGCATTAATTTTAATCTGACCTGTTTTCCCCAAATCTTCAGATAGAATTCATAACCCTGATATTTGGCCCACTTTCAATGGACGATTTAGTAATCTTCTACAACACCTCTATCTCTACTGAAAGATATACATTCTGTTTGAAAATCACATTTATGAGTGATGATAATCCATGAAAGGGTGTTAATTTTTGAAGGTACGAGAAATCATCACCCCCTTCTTTAGTGAGATAATCAATGTGCTTCATGAAGACACGTAATATGATGGACTAAGCTATAATCCACCTAAAGTTTGCAAGGCTTTTATCACTACAGCTCCACATTAACTTGGCTCTGAACTTACTATTAAAATAAAAGGGTCCCCATATTTTACTCCCTCCAGTGATTTTATTGCTCACTAGAGGTTTGCTATATTAAAAAGCACTAATATCAATTAATAATAGTATACTTAAAAACCTAGATAAGTTATCGAGTGGTGTTTAGAGCTACTGTGAGAAACATCTGCACTGAATAAGAAAATGTGTCAATGTTTTTATTTTACAGAAGTAGAAAAGTCACTTTTTTGTCTACAATAAAACATAGTGGTGAGAATGATAATGACAACTGTGAAAATGAAGATATTTCAGGTACACTGCAAGAAACCATGGATACAGAGCTGAAAGACAAAATCTCTGTCCTCAGAGAGTTCATATTTAATAGCTGGTACAGTAAGTAAATCACTTCAAATTATGATACTATATGCTAAGTATTACAGCAGGACCAAACACAGCATGCCTTTGGGGTACAGCAATCACTTTCAGGTCATGACACTAAGTATTTCAGCACAGCGGACATTAGAATAATTTTTGGAAAAAAATACCAACCAGAATGTTAGTAATCACTTAACTAGACATAAACTTATGGATATAAGTATCCCACTGAAACCCCACATCCCTGTAGCCATCTCAATGCCATTCAAAATGAGGAAAATATGATTGGTAGCGGGGAAAATGGAGACAAAAAGAAGGACATGGAGATGGACGCAGATTTCTTGGAGATTGGGACACTTGACCTGAGTTTCAAAGCTGGTTCAAGATACTCATCCAAGAAATATTTGGGCATATTTAATAAAAAGCTACAACACCTGTGCCTTAGCAACAAAATGTACAGAAATTAAAGTGCAATGGAAAATCAGCAGTTAGTTGTGCTTGACTAGACTACAGCAAACAAAAGAGAAAATGGTAGGTAGTTAAAGGTCTTATGCAGTTTGATGAGGAGCTTGCTATCTACCTGCATGCTAAAAGAGACCAAGTGAATCTGCAGTGTGTATCTTCAAGTTGTTAAATGCATGAATCACATGACTGAAGGGGCAGAGGAATTATTTTTCTACAAGCCAAACCAAGTCTTTTAACCTAATTCTGGCTCCTTTTCCTTCTCTTCCTCCTCCTCTTCCATTACTTCCTCCTCTTCCTTCTTCTATCTTCTTCTCCTTTTTTCTTTCTTTTCTTCTTCTTATTCATCCTTTTTTACAAAGCTGCCATTTGTTTTTCTAAGCCTGGGCTGGTAGGGTTCTGTTCAACTAGAAATGTATCTTTTCGTAATCTGCACAAAAGGCCGAGGTACTGTAGATGACAATAGAGACCTCGGAGAATGTAAAGGATTTGATGAATGTGTATTTAAGAAAGATGATTCTGTTAGATATGTGGAACATGAGCTAAATATGCAATTATCCAAACTGTGATTAATCCTTCAGTGAAAGCAGAAAAGAGGAGACGTATTTTGTTTTTTTGAATGCTATAGTCTTCTCCTCATAACAACTTATCATTTGTGATTTCTTTTTCTGGGTTACTTATGGGTGCTAATATCATCTCTTTACTTCAGTTTCTATTAGGACATTTACAGGTCACTGACACTTCCATGTAAGTAGGTTAGCAGATATATTGAGTCACCTTCTGCTAATAAAAGTAATAGTATGTCAAAACCCTTTACTCCAGTGGTAGATATAGATTTTGGGGTACTCAATGTTTTGGGGGAGATTTGCTTAAGGGAAAAAATTAAAACATAAACAAATATAAGTTACAAAAGTAAAAGCTTTGAGGAAATAAATCACTAAGAATTTTTAAATTAAGAAGCTGACAAATATCACATTCATAAAACATGATATAATATTTGTATTAATTAATTATCTGACAATATTCTGTAGAAACTTTTTCTAATATTTTAGTTGCATGTTTTCTATTTTCTCTTCAGTTGACAATGATTTTATAATACAAATTTCTATGAGTAAAACAGAAATACAATTTACAGAGTCATTTTTTCTAACATCATTTCTTATTTACTTGTGATTTTCCAATAATAGATTAGAAACGTTTTACTGTCTGTCAGTTCTGGCATCAACTGCAGGACATGAGGCTTGCTTCTTAAGTGTGTCACACAGTTATTCATTCAAATAATCAAGGGCTCAACTCTAAGACAAGAAAACAGAGAACAACTTCTGGCTGAACCCACAGAGCCTGACTATGCTAATTTCCTGTTGGACATAAACTGTCTGTCAGAACACTAACTGTCTCTCAGAACATAAACTGTCTCTCAGAACACTTCAGACAAGGTTACTCTAAGACCATGACACAATAAGACAAAGCAAGGTTACTTCATAATTTTGTGTAAGCTCAGATAAAAAGCATGCCAGCTGATGCTTTTTCTCTCATGTGATTACCTATGATTTGAATAAAGAAACATTTAGCAATGTTTTTTTAGATATACTTCAGAACTCGTAAGAGAGGAGTTAATACTCAACACTCCCCAGAGAGCATGGGATGTTTCCCTTACATACTCTTCCTCTGGGTACCAGAGAAACATCTTATTGCAGCATATTTTGGGGTCCAAAAGTTTCAGGTCATGACACTGTGTATATCAGCACAATGAACATTAGAATAATTTTTGAAAGCAATTTACCTACTAGAATGTTAGTAATCACTTAAATAAGCATAGACTTACCTGTGTAAATATCCCACTGAGTTCCGAAAGGACAGACCGAGAGTGGAAAGTCATTTTTTATTCTATTCCTAAACCCTAACACAATAATGAGAAAGTAAAGGTTATGTTTTGGAGAAATGCATACTTTAGGTAAAAATTAACTTTGCCGACTTTGTCTTTTCAGAAACCCAGACTTCCTGATGCCAGACATCAGAGGTATCTCATAGCTTTTTATCAGTAGGGCTCAGCAGAAGCGACAATCAAGCTTGCCTAGAGTAAAGGGAATTTACAAGGCCTAAGACATCATACTTTGGGCAAGAATTATACAAGTCACAAAACTCATGATTACAAAAGTTGTGCAGATCACAGGACCTGTGATCACTTGGAGGGGGAAGCAGGTGGGGATTCGATCTTAGAGTAGATTGGGTGCTAGCTACAGGGAAGTCAAGGATCCTCTGAAACTGCCAGCTAGGAATACGTAGGAGATAAGGGGAAGTGCACTCCCCATTAGCTCTAAGGAATATTGTTCAGGAATGTACAGGAGCACTAGAATCCTTGTCATGCCTTTCTCTAGGGGCTGTAATAATATGGACAGACATGAATGGGTCTCTGTGTCACAGGGCCTCCAAGACATTTGCAGATGATCAACAAGGAAGTCACGGCAGTCACATCTACCTGATTGCAACATCTCCAGGGGAAAGGATTTAAGTCAGGTCTTGGGGGGGCTATGGTGCCACACTCATCTAGAGTGTAGGCCCCCTTCCTGTCTGTGGGAAGTGAACTTTTCTTAAATAAATCTTTTCCTATTTCACTTCTTTTTATGTTGTAATTCTTTGCATTACTAGGATCTCTGGTTATCAGCATGCACCTCCAGCATGCTGGCTCCGGGGGTGCTGCACCCCTTCCTCTACATACACATCCATCCACCTTCACCCTATCTGTAACCAAACAAGGTCCAAAATGTTCATAGCCATCTCAATGCCATCCAAAATGAAGGAGGTGAGACAGAGGATAAAATTACAGAAAAAAAAAAGATAGGGTTCTTACTGAGTTGCTCTTAAAATATATATTTTTTACATTTGCAACAATATATGACTTTAAGAGCTCCTCCTTAGCAATATGACCTCGCCAGCAACTTTTTGGCCAGATGAACCTGAGTTAAAAGAACATTTCATCTTCCCCTCCCCACCCCCATAAGCTCATGAGAGCTATGCCAGTTGCAGTTGGAAGAAGAACCTATTCTTTCTTTGGGACAGAGCCCTTGAGGAAAAAGCCAGAGGATGGGGCCAAGTAATGACTAGGATAGAGTTCCATAGGATTTCACTTTGAAGATACACAATATCCAGCTAAACTGTAGCTGTGTGATATTCATTTTATAGTATGGTATATAATAGAAATAACCATTTTCTGATATGCTACTATGTGTTAGGTATAGTACATGGTATTTTGATAGTTTAATCTTGTCATTTTATAGAGGATTGGAGTTATAGAAACTCAGAATAATTAATCTTCCTATGACTAGATAGACAGTAAATGAGAACTAAGAATTCAGATTTTGTTTGGTCTAATTCTAAGTTACAAAAACTAATAGCAATATTAAAATATAAATTTTTAAAAAGAAGTAAAACACGCAACCAATTCCTGATCAAAATCCCAAGTGCCCATGCCATAATAGGTAAGATAGACTAGTGGTACCTCATCAAACTGACCAAGCTTTTGCAAAGCCAAAAATATCATCAAGAGAGCAAGGAGATAGCACACAGTCTGGGAAAAAAAATTTGCCAACTGTATATCTGACAAAGGCTTAGCATCTAGCATCTACAAGGAACACAAGCATGCCAAAAAGAAAAAAACAAAAAGCCCCATTACAAAAGCTATGAATAGACAATTTTCAAAAGAAGATATTCAAGCAGCCAACAGATACATGAAAAAATGCTCAGCCTCATTAGTCATCAAAGAAATGCAAATTAATAACACACTGAGATACCACCTAACTCCAGTCACGATGGCCATCATCAATAACTCAAAAACAACAGATGCTGGAAAGGATGTGGCAAAAAGGGAACATTTCTACACTGTTGGTGGGAATGTAAACTAGCACAACCTCTGTGGAAAACAGTTTGGTGATTCATAAAAGATCTGAATATCAGCCTTTCATATGACCCCACAATCCTTCTCCTAGTAATATACACTGAGGAGCTCAAATCACTCTATGAAAAAGACACTAGCACATGCATGCTTATTGCAGCAATATTTACAATAGCAAAAATATGGAACCAACCATGCTGACCATAAAGAGAACTGGATAAGAAAAGGTGGTACATATGCACAATGGAATATTATGCAGTCATAAAAAGGACAAAATTATGAACTTTGCAGCAACTTGAATGGACTTAAAGTCTATAATACTGAGTGATCTATATCACAGAAACAAATAACTGAGTACCATATGTACTCATTCAAAAGCAGACCATGAACAATTACCATAATACCATAAGAAAGCGATTGACAATAGATGGAAACTGCCAAGGGGAGAGTGTGGGATTGGCAGTAATGGGAAACTGCCCGGCGGGGGGGGGGGGGGAGCTTATCTCATCAACAAGGGTACCCGCATAACGAACATTTGTATACCTAATCCTGAATTGTACCCCACATCTCCAAAATAAAAAATAAAAAGGAATTAATAAATAAAACTAATGATATGGTTTGTAAAGATTACTTTCTTATAATGTGTTGGTCACAGTTCTACATGCTTTACATAGATGGTTTCATGTGAATACTACAGTGTCCAAACTGAATATGTTTATTAGATCCCAGTTATGCCGATGAATAAATTATAATAAGTGATAATTAAGTGGCTTGCACAGTCAGTATGAGGTAAACTGGAACTTAAAATAATTTTACTTTAAGGACCATGTTCTAAATACAAGTTTTGTACTATCTCTTAGATGTATACTAAGATGTGTGATCATTGAGTACACAAACAATAGAAAAATCCAAATATGCAGTTTTGCCCATCCCTCTTTCTCCTCTGGAACTAACAGAGTTGTGCCAATATATTTGTTGAGGTTCTTCAGACAAAGAGAAACAATAGGATAGATAGTTGGATTGATAGAAGGATGGATGGATGGATGGATGGATGGTTGGATACATAGATAGCTAAATAGATCAGTTATAATAATTGACTTTCATAATTAAGAAGGCCAAGAAGTCTGGCAATGCACTGACTGCAAACTCAATACCCAGGAAAGTCAATCAGGTAATTTAGTTTGAGACCAAAAGCGTGAAAAGCAAAGGAGCTAATGGTGTAACTCCCAGTTGGAGGTCCAAGGCACGAGAAGTTGGGGCAGAACTGAGAATGAAAAACCTAAAGTCCTGAGAACCAAGAACTCCAGTTCTTGAGGGCATGAAATGATGATGTCCCAGTTCATAAAGAGAAGGAAATAATTATTTCTTCATTTTTCTGTTGTTTGAACCCGAAATGGATTGAATGATGTTCACCCACATTGTCATGAGCAGATCATCTCTTCGGTATATTGATTCAAACATGAATATCTTCAAGAAGCATCCTCAGACACACTTAGAAATAATGTTTCATCAGCTCTCTGGGCATCAATTAGTTCAGTCAAGTTGACACATAAAACTAACCATCGCAGCCAGTTTGTAGATATAATCAGCACAAGCTAGCTGCCAAGATCATGGGATCTCTCGATTCTGAGTATGCAGGAGCAAAGGCCTATGGCAATCCAGGATCCAGCAGCAGGTCTAGATTTCCACAATTTTCACCTTCTCTACGGGCTTTTGCAGCTGGGAGACAATCTATAACAGCAACATACCGCCCTCTTAGACACCAAAACAGGGGGAGGTAGTTTTTAATACCTGACCCAGAGGCACTAAGCAAATAAAAAAGCCAGGTTGTGCAGTGAACTCACAGGGGAATTCATGCAGGCACAAATATTGTTTAATTTGTTTTCCTTCTGGGAGAACAGCTGGGTTTCCTGGTTGTGAGCCTCTCTTTTTGGGTTTTCTCCTCAACAGATAATGCAGGTTGAGATGTGAGACAATCACTTGCATGCTTTAGTTAAACAGTGGAATCCAGAATTACTGGAAAATTGATGGTGAAAACATGGAGCACACAAAGAGTTATATTTGATGTTACCCTGGGAAATGAGAAAGCACAAACTCATGGTCACTGAGGCTATTTAAAGGGCCAGCCATAGTGCCAGGCACCTGAAATAGATGTCCTAATTCAATCTTTATAACAACATCCCCAAATCCTAGATGAGAAGCCTAGGTTTTAGAAAGGTTAAATTTCTTGCCCAAGTTCACACTAATTGTAGGTGGCCTAGTTTAATCAAGGGCTAAACTCTGAGATGAGAAAACAAAGAACAACTTCTGGCTGAAGACTCAGAGCCTGACCATGTTATTCTTCTATTGGACAGAAACTGTATCTCATAGCATGAACTTTGGACAAAGTTACTGTGAGACTATGACACAATAAGACAAAGCAAGGCTACTTCATAATTTTGTGTAATCACAGACAAAATCAGTGTTAGTAGGCCACCTACAAAATGCCAAATCCCCTTTGTTGGCCAAAATGAATGATGTTTACTTCTTTACCAATTAAGTTTTATATTTGTTCTAGTCAGTTCTCCCTATAGATAAGATTTTTTGAGAGACCCAATCCTATAATTTCCTCCAACTTTCTGACACCATCTAAACTAGGACAAACTCTCTCTTCCTTTTACCATCTCCCAAATTACTCAATCAAAGCCCCAAATCTACAATAGGTTCTCTATAGCACCTTCTTACGGAGACATCCTTGATTCCTTATAATGTGTGTTCTTCCTCTTATAAAACAAGCAATAAATACAACTGGTTTAAGTACATGTGTCCTTTGGGTGTTTTTTAACTAATTTGACAACTGTCTTTGCTATTTCAAGATTAAAAGTATTTGGTGGATGGTGGGATTTAAGAGGTAGGTATGGAAACATGTCAAGTCTGTGAATTATGAGTCCATATGTGTGAACTTGTACAAATTCCAGGACAAGTCAGAGATCTTGCAGTTCCTAGGACAGAAAAAATAGGGGTAAGCAATTGGATCTCTAAACCCTTCTTGGTATAATACCATAATCCATTCAGTGACATCTATACTTTTGATCCTGGTAGGCTGTTTAGGTGGCATGGACAAGTTTTGGTGTTTACATCTGACAGAAGAGAATAATGAGGTGCAGAAAACCTACATGTCAAAGCCAACCTTCAGAAACTAACTTCTTGGCAGACCTGAGTCTAAAATGAAAGCCAGTTTCCAAGATCAGTGCATAATTCTATGACCATAGCAAAGATGACAATAGTGGCTAATAGAAATTGAATACTTACCATTTACCAATCATTATGACAACACTCTTTGCTAGATACTATTATGGCTCCTTTTCTATATGGGGAAACTGATGTGCATGGAGGTTAAGCTACTTTCTAATGCTGACAACTGATGAGTGGCAAAGCCCAGATATGAACTTGAACAGAAAGGTCTATGTTCTTTACCTTGTAATTTACCTTCTCTTAAGCACAACATGATCCAGGCAAAGAATTAGAACACTGTCTCACACATAGCAGATTACTAATTACTGTTAACTTTATTATTATCTTATTTAGTTATCCTAACAAACCTTTGATATAATAAGCATTAATATATCTGCTTTTCAAATATAATTTAAAAAAAAAAACCAGGAAGGTGCAGAGTCATTAAACCAACCCAAGATAACACAGTGGGTAAAGGGCAAACCTAAGACTTGAAACAATGTAGTTCGGAGTATAAATATGCTGCCTCTAATTTTTTCCTCTAATTTTTATTCTGAATTTATTTTAATGTACACTATGTTAAAAACTGTGATTGGTATCACAGTATATATCTTATCTCCTTTAATTCTTACAGCAAGATTAATACATAGCTACCCTCTATATCTTCTTTTTATAGATAAAAAAATTAGGTCAACAAATATCTAATAATCTTCCCAAGATGATACATAATGTGTGTTTTATGGAGTCAGGGGGCATAATATGAACAAATTACTGTAGCAAACATCAATGCAGATAAGTCACTAATTTTATCTAAGATCTAATGACATTTACTTAAAAACAGTAAATATAGTTATTAAAAATTTTGCATTAAAATAGGTTGCAAAAGATTTCTTGTCTTAGTAATTGTTGAATACTACTCCAAATAAATAGGAATTTCTTTCAAAATTGTTCATTAAAATAATAATTCAAATGAATTTTTCTCTTTCATCATTCTAACCAAAAGTTTATATTTTATAATGATAAATAGTGGAAAGGTTATATTTATTTATATTTATATTCATGTAAAAAAATCTGTGGAACACCAACTTTATTCTAGCTACCTCATATTCTTAGTAGCTCCAAGAAAACTCTGACTTTTATCCTTTTAATTCTTAAAATATAAATAAGAAAGTCAATAAGGGTTTAGATTACCTGAACAAAACTAGTAGTTAAAATAACCTAATTGGCATTTATATAACTTTATTTCCCACCACTGCAAAATAAACATTATTTTCAAGTATACATGGAAGAATACTCAGGTTCTACATATGGGCCATGCTATGGTTTGTCCTCTTCAAAGCTCATTTTGAAACTTAACCCCTAATGTGTATTAGTAGGTGGGACTTCCTTTTTTCTCTTTTTAAGTTTTAAAACAGAATTTAAGGTGAGGAGAAGAGAAGAAAAGAGGAAGATTCATGGCAGAAAGACCTGCCATGGGCAAGTTTCACAGAAAAGAAAAACTGTTGGTAGGTGAGACTTTGAAAGGTCTCTACCTTCATAAATGATTAACCCATTTATGGATTAATAAGTTAATGAGTTAATTATGAGAGTAAAACTCGTGGCTTTATAAAAAGAGGAAGAAAGACCTAAACTAACACACTCATTTCCCTTGCCATATGATGCTGTGTACTGCCTTACGACTCTCCAGAGAGTTCTCACCAGCAGGAAGTCTCTCACCAGATGTCCTCACCTTTAGACTTCTCAGCCTTCATAACTGCAAAAAATATGTGCGGTTTTAAATAACTTAGTTTCAGGTATTTTGTTATAAGCAACAGAAAACAAGCTAAGATAAGCCATAAAACAGTGATTAATACATGTTGAATAAATAAAATCATATAGTGTATGTGTCTAATAAAAAATTACATTGAAAATTAATAGTAACATAGTGATATATAAAAATCCCTAGATGCTTCAAATTTATGCAATATACTTTCAGATAACCCATAGGATAAAAAGGAAATCATGAGAAAATATTTATTAAGTCATAATAAAAACACAAAATATCAAAATTTGTATAATATAGCTAAATATGTGCTTAGAAGAGAAATGTATAACTTCAGATGGTTATAACAGAAAATAAAGACTGCACTAAAATAAATTATATACATTTGCAATTAAAAAAGCTAGGAACAAGGAATAAATAAAGTCAAACTATTTAGATGAAATAAAACAGTATAAATTAAATAATATACTAATTACATGAAAATGGACAACTGGCAAAAAATTTATATACCCTTAGAGAGACTGATCAATAAAAAACATAGATAGCCAATGTCAGGAATGATGGAGGAGAAATCACTTCAAATCTAAAGAACATTAAAAATACAATAAGGATATATTATGGCCAATGTTTTTTCAATATATTCAGCAACTTTGATGCAATAGAAACTTTTTTTAACAATACAGATTACCAACACTGACAGAAAATGAAAACAATTCTTCAGAGCAAAAATACACACTAAAATGGCCTCACTGGTAATTCTAACATCATTTATAAAAGAAATGATAGAAAAAATTTACTCAGATTAAGAGAATGGAGAATAAGGGAAAACTTCCCAACTAATTTCATAAGACTTCCATACCTGTAGTCACAAAGAACGACAAGGACATTACTAGGAAAGAAGATTACAGGCCCATATCCTTCATGGAAGTGGGTGTAAATATCGTAAACCAAATATTAGCAAATTAAAATAATCAATATATGAGAAAGTATAATACATCAAGACCAAATGGTACTCATCTCTGATCATTTAATTCTAAAAACCACCAATGTAATTTACCTTATTAGCTAGCATGTACACAAATTCATAAAAAACATATAATGAAGAAGAGGAAGAAGGAGGAGGAAGAAAGGAGTAATATTTCTTAAGTAAATTTTGAAATATTCAGGACATGAATTAAATACACAAAAATTAATTAGTAAACAATTTAAGTCAAATTTTAAAAATGAGTTACTTTTTACAATAGCTTCAAATACATAAAATATTCAGATATAAATTTAATAGTGTAATCAAAGGAATCTAGACTTAAAATGACAAATCATTGCTACGAGAAATAAAGATTGACATAGTAAAGGAGTATGTCATGTTCATGAATTAGAGGATTCAATATTTCTAAGATTTATTTTTATCAAAAAAAATCCATCATTTCAAAAGTAATTTCAAAAAAAATCCCAATAGGGTTCTAAAGTATACATGGAAAATTAAACAAACAAACAAAAAAACTAGATTAGCCAAAAATTATTGAAAAAAAACCCAGTAAAAATGTTGAAAGGTATAGTTTGTCTAACATCAAGACTTAATATAAAAGTAAATAATCACAAATACCATATTAGCATGTAAATAGATCTATTAATGTAAAGATACTGGGGGAAACATGATAGACAAATTGAGATTGACACAATAAATAAGAATATTCAATGAGGAAAAAAGTTTTGTAAACAATGGTCCTGGAATAAATGATTATATTTTATATATAAAGATTCTTGTTTTCAAGACACACTACACACAAAATAATGTAAGATATATTCTAGGATTAATTTAAATGATAAAAATACAAGGCATCTATAAAAAAGCATAAGAGAATGTCTTCACTTCCTTGAGATAAATGAAGATTTCCTAGTACTGAGAAATAAATATGTATTTAAAAATACATAAATCTGGCTTCATGATAGATAAACACATCTATTTACCATAGACAAACTGGAAGAATATCTTGACAAAAAATTTATTTGATAAAGAAATTATATTCTGAATATACTAGGCAAACAAGCAGAAAGATTCAATAGCTCAATAATAAAAATGGCCCAATAATAGACTTAAACACAGAGGAAACTATACGGGAGGCCAATAAACACACAAAAAAAGTTCAGCCTCATTGTTGAAGAAATACAGATTTTAAAAAACAGTATATCACTAAACAACTATTACAATGACAAATAATATTAATTAGTGAAAATATGGAGCAACCATAGCTTGCATGCATTGTTGGTGAGAGTGTAAAATGATAACAACAGAACTGGAAAATGTTTGGTAGTTTTTTAGGTAGTTAATCGTTCACCTATTCTGTGGTTCAGCAGTTCTATTTCCTGGTAATTTACTCATGATAAATTAAATAGATACAAAAGAAAGCCTTGTACAAGTGGATAAGCTTGTTAGTACAAGAGTGTTTATGGTCCTTTTATTTATAATACCTAAAACATAAAACCCTCCCCAAATATTTATCAAAGAAGAACATATAAACAGATGGTAATATATTAAAACATTGAAATAGTATTTATCAATAAAAAGGAACAAGCTACAAATTCATGTAATGATATGAATCATTCTGAAAGATATTATACTAAGTAAACAAATGGAGAGACAAAAGAACATATTATGAGTACTATATGATCGAATTTATACGAAGTTTTACAGTAGGCAAAATACATCTGGAGCAATAACAATGAAAAATGAAAACAGTGGAAGGGGAAGGGTGAGGTTGAAAATTGATTTGGGGCCATTGCTTTGCTAAGCTGTGGTGTGTCCATGTGACTCTGAGCTTTGGTCACCATGCTTCCTAGCTTTGGCCCCTCCCCTCCCCTGGAGGAGGTGAATATCTCTGAATCTCTCTCTCTCTCTCTTTGTCTCTCATTTACTTTTTAAATAAACTATATTTTCCAATCTAAAAAAGAAAATTGACCTGGGAGAGTCATAAATTTTCTTCTGGAGTGACAAAAATATTTCTACATCTTGTTGGGAGTGTGGGCTATATAGGTGTATGCATTTTGGAAAACTCATAGAACTTTACATTTAAGATCTATGCATTCTCCATATGGAAATTATAACTTAACAACCTAATATATCCACCAGTACATGCTATTGTATATTTTTAAAAAATATCTAGGCTTGTCATTTCATAGTAGAATAGACACTCTACTTAATTTCACAAAATCTTCATAGAAATCTGATTTCTCTATGTAATAAAAAAGTCATTTTATCCAAATTTGCTAAACCCTCTGAGCATTCATTTTCTCACTCCATAAATTTGGTAAAAATTGTGAAGAACCATATTGCTGCGTAAGGGTAATATAAAGTGGTGTAATTGAAAGTCCTGTGTTATATTCCCCATGCTATATAATACTGCATTAAGATGCAACTTCTGTGAAATTACACATACTGTGCGTGAAAGTAAAGATTCTCTGCTAATTATTCAAGGCCCATCTCAACATATTCTTCCTCAAGTAGTTCTCTCTATTAAAGTCTCCATTTATACTAATATTGATTAATATTAGACTAGCAGTCTCTATTAGAGACCAGTTAGTACTAATGTTATACTAATAATTCTTACTAATATTTCTCCTCTTTGAATTCCCTTCTGCTAAAACACCATGGGGTTTAGGTCTTAACACAACTTTCTAATTTTTCATTATATCCTGTGCAATACCCCATGGTCTTGAGGAGGGAGCTCTGTGATAGAACACACCTGGATAGACATGCAGACTCCTGAGTCCTGCAACCTCTTCGGCCTTAACCTCCTCGAAGTTAAAAGCCCCATGTGAAGCATGGAAGTTGGATTAGATGCTTTTCAAACTGCCTTTCAACTAGCTCTGAGATTTTACTATTGTACTAGTCCCTGGAGAACTTTTTATACCCAGCTGCCAAGAGGCACACAGGAGTCATGGAGGACTCTCCAGGTCATGAAAACCTCCTCAGTGGTTAATTTTTTCCCAAGAGAGCCATAGTCTCTGGGGCAGCTAGAGTGCACAGGGATAAGCTTCCAAAATTGACCTTCCTTCTGATCTTGAGAATCATTTACTCCTATATTTTAAAACCAATAATATGAGTTCAATCCAATTTAATCTTAAACATTTGCCTTCTTAGAGCCGCTAGTAAATTACTTGATAGAGGGAATAAACTGGTTTAAAAGATATTAAATTTTTCAAGCATCAGCAAATGCCTGAATGTAAAAGTTCAATGGAGAACTAGTTCTATATGTAAGAGAATGAGGAGAAAAACACACAAGTACATCTGGCATTCTATGATTTGTGAAATACACTACCAATGTGACATGGTCCTGAAAAATCACCTTTTGTGTTTTTTAATCACAATTTTCTATCTGGTCCCTGAAGAACTATCTCCTGGCAGGTGTTTAGAGTTAGAAACCACAGTTGAGGCAAGAAAACAGAGTCCAACATAGTAAAAATAAATCAGACTAAAATAGCAAGGAGATAGTATAAGGTAAGTGCAGTAAAAATCTTTATGTTTAAAAACTTAACACAACACTCAATGAAAGAAAGATCAATGCTGTACAAGCAGAGAAGAGATATGGGATCAGGAAAGTCAAATTTAAGGCAGTATTATAAATGTTAATTTTTTATCTGTGCATGTGATTGTGTCTATGGACATAAATGTGTGCTTACCATAAATTTTACAGATGTTAAGAATGTGCTGCACACCAATATGTAGATATATATGTGTTTTATATATATATATATATATATATATGTACACACATACACATATACATACACACATACATACATTCTTATGGAAAGCTAGTTGTTAAACATTTACCAGAACATCACTTCTGTCTTTTTATTCCAAAATTCTAACTTTTCCAGTGATTCCATTCCATCACTTTAACTCAACACAGCTTATTTTCACTTTATTCCCACTCCTCCAAATTCAACCATGCACCTGCTATTTTCTCCATCTTCCAACTACTCTTTTCTCTCATTGCCAAAAACAACTCCCTAGGCAGGTACTCATAATCTTTTGCTAGATAACTTCAGTAGTCTCCTACCTACACTTCTATCTCTAGTATTACCATTCACTAATGTATCCTTCATCTTTCAAGCTGTGCAATCTTTCTCACTCACAAATGTTTCATAATTTTCCTGTGTTTAAATCTCCTAAAGTTCCCCTTTGAGGTTATGAGCAAGTTCTCAAGATAACTTCATTCTCTACGGGTGCATTGCTAGACACATCTTGTTTTCCAGCCATCAGTTTTTGAATTCATCTAGTTCTTTTAGACAATGGCTTAGAGAGGAGTGAGACTGAAGTATCTTGGTTACTAGACATCATATATGTTTCAAATACCTCCTTATTTTTTAAAAATATCAACATCACTTTGTGTCCAATTACCATTATCCCTAAAATCAAAATTATGAAGACTACAGCTTTGTTTTTTGAGTTTATTGAATGTTTAGTGCAATTCTAGTCTACCTTGGCTCCTTTTCTTTTGCATGATGTGAGCAAATGCTGAAAAGGTAATGAGTTCAGAGGATGAAGTAACACTGCTTATCTGATATACCACAAATTTTATCCTTCTCATCTCTACAGACTAATTTCTATATGAGCACTCCTTTAATGGTAGGACCTTCGTTTCCTCTGGGTTGGTACTCTAGATGGTGTAGAAGTCATTAACTGATGAATCTTCCACATTTTGAGCAATATGGTTCTGGGTGAGTAGAGAAAATGGATAACTTCAGCGAAGGAGAGGCAGGAAGTGATCTTGTGTAAACAGAAACCATTAAAGGAATAGTCATATCATTTATCACCCCTAATAATTACCTTTAGTCCCATAACAGTAATAAAAATAACAGCAATGCCAACAGAGACTAAGATTTATTGAGGATGTTCACTGCCAAGAATTTGTTCTGTGTTTTATATATTATCCCATATAACTCTCATAACAATCATGCATATAACTGCTATTTCTAATTTCTATTTTGCAAAAGACCCTACTAACAGCCAGAAAGTTTAAACACATTGACTGTATTAGCAGATCTAGTACTGTCGGGTTTGAATAAATCTTATTGTGCACAATTTAAACTACAAGTCCTCTACTATAAAGATGTGTATAAATTCACAGACACATATTCACAGCTAGTAATTCTTAACTTTTAGAATTCTGCTTGGATATTATCTCAAGCAAAATGTTAGACATTTACTGATCACCTAATACATAAAAGGTATTTGGCCAATGTTAGGTGCCTATATTATCTGGTACATCTTTCCTAGTCCTTTGAGACAGAAGGTGTGCACTTCTATATGCCTTCAGAGTACCTTGTATTTCCTATTTTCATAGAAAGCCCTTAATGCATACTTTTATAAATCTGAGTTTACTTGGCAGTGTTTCCTTTTCACTCTCACCATAGCACCTAACCCTCGGCTCTGTTCTTTGTACAAGCTCAAAAAACATGTGTTAGTGATCAAATGATTACAAGACAGAAGTGATGTTATCACTTTTTCCCCCAGGGTCTGAAATCTAGAATACCTTGAGTTAAGGCAATCTCTCTTCATGGGGGTACTGCTTTACCTGCAAATGTGTTACCTTGCTGGTGTGAGAAATCGTGAGAAGCTATTTACACCTTAGCAAACAGTGTCACAGAGCAGATACTTAAGGATCTGCTTAAGTAGTGGTGAAGGGCCGTCTGAAATGGATATCATATATGTTTCAAATACCTCCAAAACTAGGGTGAGAAAATAATTGAAAAGAAACTGAAATTGAGAAAAAATTTTACTCTGGCTTTATAAAGCACTTCTTTTGCTGTCTGTTCCCAATGATTTGATAGATAGATACTGCACTAGATGCTGGATGAAAAGACAGAGGCACTGCCGTTGAGGAGTTCATAGACCAGTAAGAGAGAGGGGGACAAGAAGATCTGGGATCATAACACAATATAATACATGTTCTACAAACAGCTTTTATGGGAACACAGAGGTGAGAATACTTTCAGTTGGTAATGATGTGAGGAAAGACTGTACAAATGGAAGCAACTTGTTAGTATAATTAGAAAAAAAAAAAAAAAAAGACATTCCTGAAACTGGAAAGTGCATGTTCTTGAATGCTGAAAGCACTTAATGCTTTAATGCATGTGAAAAAAAGTGGCAAACTATAAGGCACTTCACACAGGTTGAAAAGTAATACCATTTCCTTAAGTGTGGTGTACACATTTGTACTCTTCCTGTACTTATCATAAAATAGGAGGAACACTCTTGCTTAGTTTATTATGGTATTCAATAAAATACAGATAGGAAGGCATTTTATAAACAATGTAATGCAAGGTACAGTAGGGTGAGTTTTAACATTTGGAAGAGGAGTGAGTGCACACAGAAAAATTTCAAATTTCTTAACTATACCACCACAGGCCCTGGAGGATTTTGCGTTGGCTCCCCTTGTGCCTGGACTCTCACCAACCTTGTTTTTGTTCTTGTTGCACCAAGAATGTTTTGAATTATATTTTACTCATGTATCCTTTAAAATGTATTTATTCACTTCCCCTTCAACTTCCCAATATTCCCAGGTTATATTCCTTTGACTTATTTGTGTTTTCACTAAAATATGACCTCTTCAGGATGATCTTCTTTGCACATCCTATGCAAAGGTGCTGAAGAGTCACCTTTGATTCTTGTTCCAACCCATCCTCCTGTTCCATTTTTGTCATTATCTAAATTTATGTAAAGCGGATGCCTCCCCTAACTGTTACAGAAGCTGCGAGAAGACAGAGACTTTGTTTGCATACTTAATTGCTGTATTCCAATCAGCTAACAAAATGTTTGAATCCCAATAAACATTGAATGAATCAATAAATGAAAATAATCATATAACCTTTGTGATTTTTGGAGGATAAATTTAGTGAACAGGATGTTAAAGAAAATCCTCCCAACTGTCTGTAGTAAAGATATAAAACATGGTTGTATGGGTTGAGAATTATAAAAGGCTTTACATAAACAAGAGTTATTTTAAATTTGAATTGACAAGTGCTTTAAGATTAGAAGACATTTATTCAATTATTCTAAATAACAGCAACACTAGCATTGGAAATAATTGCCTCAGCTAAATATATTTATCTGTTCCACATCCTATGGCCAAAAACATAAGTGTGCTTTAGTAATATATATATATAACTTTTTTTTTTCTTTTCAAGAAAAGAAAAATGTGTTTACAACTTTCTTTCTCTTTCTAATAGGAGAACTTAATCTTATAGCCAGAGCCCATTATACTCTAGGAATCATATTTGATACTTCACTATGGACAAATTATTCCTGCTTTTAGAAAACATTCTTACTATGATCTATTAATGTATTTATCTTTGTTAGGATGCAGATACCTAATAAACAATTCTCCAAGCCTTTAACAATGGAGTATCTAAGTGGCCTTCCTTTGAATTGTCATCCCTGCTTCTCTTTGTTCATTCCCCAGTAGTACTTCCTTCTTAACTCAGAAGTCAGGGCAAATTCATTGCAAAAGATTGTTTTCAAGTTGCTTTACCCTTGTCCAGCTCATTTAATTGTTTCTTTCTGATGGCAATGTGGTCAGAGTGCCACCACTTTAGACTCTGCTGCTTCAGTAGACATAGGGAGCAGAAAACCACAGAACCAATTAGTAGACCTTACAGGAGCATTAGTGCCTGATAACTAAGCACCAATAAGCAATAGCATCCTTCTCAAAGTGCAAAGGAAGTAATACGGGTGCACTGGAGGATATGATGATAAAACAAAAAGAAAACATTATCAAATGCACAAATATATGATACATAATGACCAAGTTTATAATGAGCTTTACTGCTTTTGCAACTCTTTAGAATTGTGCAATGCAATTCTACTCATTTATGTAAGAAGAGCCATATTTACTCAAGGACATAGTACAGTCAGCCCTCACACATTCTCAGAACAGAAGGCCTACAAGTGATCTTACTCCTGTCTTCCACATGGGAGTACTACCCAGAGCTTTTGTGTTTATTTGTACCTTATTTTGTTCTTATAACAATAAGATAATCATAATAGTCTTGTGGGACTATTAGATTTCCATTTTATAAATTAAAATAAAAACAAATGTAATTCTCAAGGAAAGTAAATTGGCTTATGTTTACATAGCCAGGTAACACCAGGCCAGTGATTCAAAGTGTTTGTCTACACCAGAGCTCCACTGAAGTTTTTTTCCCTCAAACTATCTCATTTGGTCTGTCATGTTGTTATAACACTTTAGAAGAGTCCCTCTTCACAAAGATCCAGTGGATCCCTTTATTACATAAATAAATTATCTGCAATCTGACACTTTGAGAAAGGGAGACAATGCAAAAAAGACTTGGTCATATCTGAGAGGTCAAGTGCATCTCTTGCCTTTTGGGAAAGCCTACAGTCTATTGAAGGAGACAAACTTTAATCGAATCATCATTTACATAGATAAGTAATTTTTGATTGTTCATAAGGGACTGGATAGTTGCTAAATACAATAGTGCATACCTTACTTAAAATGTATTAAATGACACCCACATAAACAATAACTATGTGTGGTGAAGGATATGTTAATTAGCTGCCTGTGGCAATCATTTCACAATGCATACATATACCAAAACATCACGTTGCACACCCTAAATATATGCAATTTTAATTTGTCAATCATACCTCAATAGAGCTGGAAAAAATAAATAAAATTGATGTTTGCTTCAGAAAGGGAAAGCTGAAAATTTTTATTTAGTTTGAGAAATGGTTGGGTGGTTGGAGAATGCTGACAGAGGCCCAGAAAAAACTACCTAAGCATCTAGAGTTAAGCTGAAGTCTGAAGGATAAATAGAAGCTAGACAAGAAAAGGAAAGGGTATTTCAATGGGAAGAATGTACACTTGAGGGAGGCCCTGAAGTCTGGATGCCATCTACACTAGGCATGATAGCACCATGCCTACAGTCCACAATGCTTCAGGGGGCTTATAAAAATGTTGTAATGTCTTTAAAAATCCGAAGAATAAATGAATGTAACCAAGCCTAAATAATATTCACCTTCATATAGATGAAGTAATAAAATACAATTTTCAACATTTTTGCGGGAAAAGGGACTCAAGAAGGCAAAGTACTTCAAGGCCCATGAAAGTCTTGATATGAGCCGGGCTCGGTGGCTCAGCCTGTAATCCCGCACCTTTGGAAGGCTGAGGTGAGTGGATTGCCTGAGCCCGCGGGTTCAAGACCCGCCTGGGCAGCGAGACCTCATCTTTACAATAAATCAAAAAATCAGCCGGGCGTGGTAGCGCATGCCTGTAATTCCACCTACTCGGAAGGCTGAGGCGGAAGGATCGCCGGAGCCCAGCAGGTGAGGCTGCAGTGGCCGGGAGCAGCCACTGCACTCCAGTCTGGGCCTTGAAGTACTTTACCTCAGAGTGAGTGAGACTCCAACTCAAAAAAAAAAAAGAAAGTCTAGATGTAGCCTGCCAAAATGGGAAAAAAGCAAAGAACTAATAAAGTGGGAAAAAAAGCAAGGAGCTAATAAAGCATTGGAGAGACTGGAGGAAGCTGATGTTACTGGAGCATGGTGTCTTTTGTTTGCTTTCATTCCTTTTTAGACAGTCCTGGGAAAACAGAAACAAACAGCAAACAAAAACAGAGAACTCCTTCATTCTTTCTCTTACTTCTGAAGGTGAAGCTCTTTTTTTTTTTTTTTTCAGTTGGAGTCTTACTCTGTCTCCCAGACTGGAGTGCAGTGACCGCTCATGGCCACCGCAGCCTCGACCTGCTGTGCTCCGGTGATCCTTCCTCCTCAGGCTTCCAGAAGGTGAAGTTCTTAAAACATTGTGTTAATCACTACCAACTCTCCTGGCATGAGACCTGCGTATCCACACCCCAATTCTATCATATCTATTGAAGCAATCAATTGAGATGACACAAAATACTCAATGCTAGAACACAAGGACTTGATGCATGTTGACTGGAGTAATCAATGGGTGAGTGAGTGAAAACAAAATTGTTTTAAGTGGGTAGAGCTGACAATAAGCCATGACATAGTTCAGATAAAATGCCCATTCCTCTGTGATTCATATCAGCAAGTACTGCTTTACCAGCTTCCTGTTGCACAGAGAATATAGATGTATAAATGGACTGAATCCTTGTTCTCAAAGATAGCCCAATGTTTGAGAGTAGCTGTGTATTTCATTTGCCATAATTCAGTGTGGACACTTCTAAATACATAGTGTGAGAAGGATGCCGTGGGAAACTGCCAGGAAAGCAATATTCTTTTCCTGTTCTGAGCATGAATGATGAATAAAACATGAAAATATTTTTTTAAAAAGTGAAGATGGGCCTTTCTGTCAGAGAGATGATGTGGTCCATAATGAAATGGCAAAAAATACATAATGAGGTTGGACATAGAGAATATATTAGGGACTGTTGTATATACTGAAAAGTTAGGTTAGAGACAATTCCTCAAAGATCACTTACTCTTCATATTCAAATAATTTCATATGTAGAAAACTGGGTATTTATACCAGTGAAATAGGTAAATATTAGCAGAGATTGCTATTATAATTACTTTTCTATTAATATTACCACATTTATATAGCGTTTTCTATTTTATATCAACCTACAGACAAACACTCATTGGGAGTATTAATATCAGAGTTTTGAAGGCAATAACTGTAGCTCATGAAGCTGATTCTAAGAAGGGCAAAAGAAAAAATAATAATGAAAAAATTAACATAGGGAAAAATTTCTTATATCAAAATACCATTGTGTGATTAAAGAAATATTATATTATGATAAGTATATTGAGTTTCACATGAAAGAATGGGAGCAGCCACAGTGATTTTGAAAGAATTTTCTTTAAAAGAAATGTTTCTAAAATAGAAATGAAAAGACATGCTTCATTTATCCAAGAAATTTACTTATCTTGAACCCCATTTCCTCAAAATTTGATGTGAATAGTATATTATCTTCCCCTTTACCATGATTTCTTACAAACTGATTTTAAAAGAAAAGATATCATGATTCTACTGTTCTTTTTCCTACCTTCAGACTTTGCTGAAGTGCCTGTAATTTGTACATCAGTCTCAAGGCTATATGTTTTATTTTACCAAATATGTAACTGTATGAGCTTCAGTTTCAGAACATTTTGCATGTAATCATTATAACACAAAATTGTTGTCTGGAACCAAGGGCGATTATTTTTCCATTTGTTCAGATTCTGCCACATAAAATTATCGATCTTGATTCTCAGTCCTGGTATTATTTTGCTTGCAAATCAGGATCCAGTATAAAAATTTCCACAGGCACTAACAAAACCAAAGAATATAAGATAGCTTTGCCCTGGATTCCGAATGATTCTCTCTCACTTATATCTCTATCACAACATTAACCAAATGCCTGGCATATCGCCCAGCTCTGGTCCTACCCAGTTCAGTTCAGCAACGTTAAATGAGTAACTCATTCACAAAACATTGTTACTGACATATTATGATCTCTCAACCCTTGGAAGACATAAACATGAACAGTTTTATGTTTCCTATAATTACCACTATGTATCCTTCTCCGTCCTGGATAGTTCAGAGGGGAATGTATTAGTAATATTTCATCTCCTTTTCATAATTGTTAAGTGCTTTTGTTTATTTAAAAGTCACATTCTGTTTTTATTTTCTTTGTTTTAACTTGACTCTAGTATTTCAAAGTCTCAGATTCACATTAACTTCAAATCTCTCCTCCTTTCTCGCCTTGAAGGCATGATTGGGAAGAGGGGTGATATAAGAGGTAGGATCAGTTCTGCTGAAGTGACACCTCACAGTCCCGTGGACATATCACAAACAGCTTGCTGTTTTCTGAATTTACAATGTGGGACAGTTAGAACCATTTGTTTTCAGCTTTTATACTGAGCACAATTTCAGGAAAAAATTAAATTTCTTACTTACCCTCTAATATTCTTTTTTACAACGGCTATATGCACCATGCTCTATGCTCACAGGAAAGTCACTGAAGAAAGACAGACTATGATAAATTAAGATGGAGAGAGGTGTACTCAGGTGGTAGATGACACCAAAAATAAAGGTTTACCAAAGTCTTAATAGCCAAGTGTAAAGTTCTGGAAGGAATAATATTTGAAGGATGTCTAGATATTAGCTTAGCAAAGAAGAAAAATGAATTGTATGCAGGTGGCACAGGTTTTGAATACAAAATTAAAAAAGGAAATCCTGTTATAGGGGGAAATTATGTTAGTTTGAAAATACCAGTAACTTGGATGTTTGAAATTACAACATGAAGTTGACCAGAGAGTTGGTCAAAAGGAACAAAATAAGCTGATAATAACAGTTTACTGACAAATTTGGATCTCAGATCTTAGAAATTAATAAAGAATTTTAATTTAAATACATGTATTCAGTCCACCAGGAAAAATACTGGGGGAAACATAAAGAACAATAAAAACTAACCATTTTTATCAAAATATTTTCCTTTAAATTTTCCATCACTTATTTCATATGTGTAACTTATAATTGTCACTATAAATTATACATGTAGATAGTATTATTCTACCTTCAGATGAGAAAGTTGAGACTTAAAGAGTTAATTTTCAACTTCTTCAGATCTATTGTGGTGTATTTGACCATTAAAAATAATACATATTTAAGGTGAACAACTTGATAATTTGATATACAGAGGTGCCCAAAAATGTATACACATTTTAATTATGACATTAGTTCAAGAGATGGAGTTAAATAAATAAATGCTAGCATCACCATGTGACAGTCAGGGCAATCAAAGAAAATGGTGCAAGCACAGTTGAGTAAATGTCATGCTACACACTGCTACTGTAATTTAATACAACTTTGAAAAGTAATATATACATTACATGTCTTAAAATGTGTATACTTTTTTGGGCACCTCTGCATAAATTCACTGTGAAATATTCACCATGCTGAGGCTAATTAGCGTATATATCACCTCACATAGTTACCATTTCCTTCCTTCCTGCTTTCCTCCCTACCCGCTTCCTTCTTTGTGGTAGGAACACTTAAACTCTACCCTCTTAGCAAATTTCAAGCATATGACACAATATTGCTAACACTAGTCACATTATTGCATATTACATCTCTAGAATTTATTCATCTTGCATAACCAAAACTTTGTACTTCCTGACCAACATTCTCCCGATTCCAGAGAGTTTAAGCAGATTTTCTAGAATTTTAAAACTAATCAGTGTCAGAATCGGGTTGATAGTTCATTTCTTCTGATCAATACTGATGTTTGTACTAGGTTTATATGTGTGACTTAAAACAATAACATACAACTACAAAATGTGAGCTTTCTTTATAGAATCTTACTCCCATTTTCCTGGATTTGATTCTACAGAAGAAAAAAATACATTAAGAGACAAATGGTAAGGCAAATAAATGTAAAAAAATACATGTCATAATAGAGGTATAAGTAATGTTACTTAAAAGTACAAAATAACTTTGGGAGGCTGAGGTGAGTGGACTGCCTGAGCCTGAGGGTTCGAGACCCGTCTGGGCAGCGAGACCTCATTTCTACAATAAATCAAAAAATCAGCGGGCGTGGTACTGCATGCCTGTAATTTCGGCTGCTTGGAAGGTTGAGGCAGAAGGATTGCCGGAGCCTAGCAGGTCGAGGCTGCAGTGGCCGGGAGTGGCCACTGCACTCCAGTCTGAGCGACAGAGTGAGACTCCAACTCAAAAAAAAAAAGAAGTACAAAATAAACAGCAACCAAGTGTTAGTTAAATGGAGAAGAAACATAGAGAAGAAAGATATCAGAAATATTTTGCAGTATAAGACACTTCTCAGTTAAATCTTCAAAGAGATTTTGCATTTGTTGAAAGATGAATGAATGAGAAAGAGAATTTAAGCATAAGACGTGAAAGCAGGAGGGGGTTCCAGTAAGATGGTGATGGCATAGGTGGAACCGTGAGATTCTCCAAAAGTGAGTTCCCAAAAATGACTCTTATTTTCCTTCCTGCACCATCCTGCCCACCACAGGCCACACCGGTCCAAGGCCCAGAGAACCTTGGTCCCATGCAAGGCCAGCTATTGTGGCCTCCCGGCTGCTGCTGCTCCACCATAGGCGGCCCCAGGCCCCAGCTGTGTGGATACCACAGCTCCCTCCCCGGCTACAACATCTCACCCTGAGGAGGCCCTTGGGTACCACCTTGTGGAGATCTGGGTTCCCTTGCTGGCTACACTGATCCACCCAGCACCCAGCCACTGCCAGCTCCCTCCCTGACTGGGTTCCCAGCCCAGCAGCCCAGAGCTCACTCATCAGAGTTCCAGCTTCCTGTCCTGGGTTCTGGGCCTCTGCCCAATCCTATCTCGGGCTCTGGGTGCTGCTCCTCAGAGATACCAGCTCCACTCCTGGTTGAGGTGCCCTGTGTGAGACCCAGAGCTACTGTCCCTGCTCACTACCTGCCCTTCAGAACTCCTGTCCCACTCTTGCTCTAGCTGAGACACCCAGCATGGGACCCCATGCTTGTGTAAGGGAATAGTATACCTTAAGGAGGTGCTGACCAGCCACTCTCAGCTCTCAGTTTCAGAAGAAAAATTTTCTGCTTCCTCCTCCACCCCAGGCCACTAGTGGCAAACCAGATGCAGTGCCCAGCTCTGCCGCTGATCACTGGTGCCTGACACGCTACCACAGCCCATCATAGTGAATCACCCACAGACCCAGATGAGTGGAGAGAAAGGATGGGTGGAGAGAAAAGATCAACAAAAGAGGAACTACCCACCTAGGCCATTTTCCAGGCAGAGATTTGCATTGCCCTGCCCACCTATGAGCAGCCTCCACCTTGGTTTCTAAGGTAATGTCACTAAACATGAGACAAAATCCCCTCCCCTACACTGAATCAGATACAGGCAACTCAGCGGTCACAGACCTCTCAGGTAGCAAGCCTGCAATGAAAGCAAAGGGGAGAGACTAGCAATCAGAGCTGAAGAGACTTTAGACACTCAGGAAAGATTCCAGAGCTAGTCTGGTTTCTTATTTCAACTTTTGATTTTATTGTTTTGACTGTTTATTTTGCTCACTTTGTTTGCCTTTTGATTTAGACTACCTGTTTGTGTTGGAAAAAACCACATCAAAAGGCATGATTTTATTGGACTTTGTGTGATTACCAGTATGCTTTAGGCAATTTTGTTTGTGTGTCTGTTTTTCACTCTTTTCTGGCCTTGTGTCTCTTTTTCTTTTTCTTTTTTTTTTGAGTTGGAGTCTCACTTGGTCACCCAGACTGGAGTGCAGTGGCCACTCCCGGCCACCGCAGCCTTGCCTGCTGGGCTCTGGTGATCCTTCCACCTCAGGCATTTGAGTAGCCAGAATTATAGGCATGCACTACCATGCCCGGCTGATTTTTTGATTTTATTGTAGAGATGAGGTCATGCTGTCCAGGTGGGTCTCAAAGCCTCGGGCTAAGGCAATCCACTCTCCTCAGTCTCCCAAAGCGTGGGATTACTGGCTGAGCCACTGAGCCCGGCATGTCTCTTTTTCACCCATTAGTTGGTATGTATGTCTGTTTTCCTTCTCACTCTTCTCTCTTTCTAACTTCCTATTGACCCCCTCCTTCTTCCATTATTTTCATTTTTCATACCTCCTTTTGTTCCAGGGAGCAAACCTATACCCTGCTGCATGGACAGATTGTAAGGCAGTGGGAAATAGGTTCCAGTGTGCCCTTACATCTGTTGGTGCATACTGGGATCAGCAGATAGATTCTGAATCACAGTTTCCCCCTCAATTAAACCTCAAAACTGCAAAAGTACAGCCCCCAGCCCACACTGCAGTCTCAAAAGTGAACAAAGCCAGAGGACCCTCATAAGAAAGAACATGAGATTAAACAAAAGAAGTAAAAGCAACACCACTTCCACTGAAAAACAGAATTAAAGAAGGGGAGGGAAAGGGGGAGAGAGAAAAAAATCTACACAAATGAAGAAAAACCAAAAGAAGAATATGGGTCTCTCCCTGATCCCTGGGAGGGCAGGCACTGAGAAAACTGACTTCAGAATGCAAACAATGAAGAGCACCCAGAATGAAGGGTCTCAAACTACAAACCTAGATATCAAGACATTAATGGAGAGGTGAAAAAGAATTGAGGAGAGACAAGAAAAAACCAGGAAGGAGTTGATAACTGAGATAACAGTAATAAAGAATACTGTGAGTGAAATAAATAACAAACTGATAAGCATGGAAAGCAGAATTACCCAAACAGAAGAAAGAATCTCTGAGTTTGAGGGCCAAAATATAGAACTAACCCAAACTGTCAAAAACATAGAAAAGAAGCTCAAAAAGACAGAACAAAACCTTCAAGAGATGAGCAATTACTTCAAGAGACCAA
>NW_007233780.1:216490-220850 GCF_000164805.1 Carlito syrichta | reverse complement strand
TAAACAAAGTAGGTATAAAAGAAAAAAATCCTAAAGGCAGCAAGAGAAAAAGTCCAGATCACCTACCATGGAAGACCAATTAGAATAGCAGCAGATTTATCTACAGAAACCCTGCAGGCTAGGAAAGCTTGAAGCCCTATCTTCAAAGTTCTAAAAGATAAACAATTTCAACCAAGAATGACCTACCCAGCCAAGCTAAGCTTCATCAGCGAGGGAGAATTAAAATCTTTCCCAGATATCCAATCCCTAAGAACTTACGCTGCCACCAGACAACCTCTCCAAGAAACACTTAAGAAAGTACTAAACACAGAAGAAAAGGAAAAAAGAACAACAACGTTCTTCACAAGAGTACAGGAAAAAGAGTAAAACACACGAATGAACCCCCAAGCCAATGAAAGACAACAAACAAAGAGCAACACCAACTCTATAAGAACTTTACGATAGGGACCAACTCTCACATTTCAATAATTTGCCTGAATGTGAATGGTCTAAATGCACCACTGTAAAGATATAGAATGGCAAAATGGATAAAATATCACCAGGCAAGAATATATTGCCTTCAAGAGACCCACCTCACAAGAAAGGACTGCACAGTCTCAAAGTAAGAGGATGGGAAACAAATTTTCAGGCAAATGGAGCACAAAAGAAAGGAGGAGTCATGATTCTAATTTCAGACAAAATACCATTTAAGCTATAAAAAATTTAAAAAGATACAGAAGGCCACTACATAATGATAAAAGGTTCACTCCATCACCAAGAAATATCTATCCTAATCATATATGCACCCAACATAGGAGCGCCAACTTTCATAAAGAAGCTTCTAGGAAAACTCAAGAAAGGTATCAACTCTACCACTATCATAACTGGGGACTTTAATACCCCACTCACAACCCTAGACAGATCATCAGGACAAAAAATCACCAATGAGTCCAGAACCTCAATGTGACTCTTGACCAAATGAACTTAATTGATACCTATAGAACACTCCATTTAATGACCACAGAATATACATTCTACTCATCACCGCATGGAACATACTCTAAGATAGACCACATACTTGGCCATAAATCAAGCATAAACAAATTTCAAAAGATCAAAATTTTGTCATGCACCCTCTTGGATGACAGTGGAATAAAAATAAACATCAACAACAACAAGCTTCCCCCCAAACCCACAAAGACATGGACACTAAATAGCATAATGCTAAAAAAACTCCTGAGTCAACGATGAAATCAAAACAGAAATTAAAAGATACCTGGAAACAAATGAAAATGAAGAAACATCTTACAAAAATCTCTGGGATGCCATGAAAGCTGTAGTAAGAGGGGAATTCATATCTCTACAAATCCACATGAAGAAAATGGAAGGATCACAAATCAACAGCGTAACAAGTCACCTTAGGAAGCTGGAAAACCAAGACCACCAAAACTTCAGCAGAAGAATCCAGATCACCAAAATAAAAGCCCAAATCTGGGACATAGAAGAAAAATGATAATACAAAAAATCAATGAAACAAAGCTTGTTTTCTGAAAGGATAAATAAGATCAATGGTCCCCTAGGTAGACTGATCAAGAAAAAAAGAGAAAAAGCCCAGATAACACAATCAGAAACACAAAAGATGAAGTCACATCTTACCCTGAAGAAATACAAAAGATCATTAGAGACTACTATGTACACTTGTATGGAAACAAACTTGAATACCTTAAAGAAATGGAAGACTTTCTGATATCAAAAAACTGCCTAGGTTGAAACAAGAAGAAATTGAGACCCTAAATAGACCAATAACAATCAAGGAAATTTACTATGTAATGAGAAAACTACCTACAAAAAAAAAAAAAAAGAAGTCCTGGACTAAATGACTTTCCAGCAGAATGCTATAAGACATTTAAGGAGGAGCTGATACCAATCCTATTGAAAGTATTCCAGGTGATTGAGAAAGATCAAACCCTCCCCAAATCATTTTATGAAGCTAACATCACATTGATACCCAAGCCAGGTAAAGACCCAACAAAGAAAGAGACCTACAGGTGAATATCCTTGATGAACATAAATGCCAAAATTCTCAACAAGATCCTAGCAAACCAGATCCAACAACGCATCTCAAAAATCATCCATCTTGACAAAATAGGCTTCATCCCTGGGAAATAAGGCTGGTTCAACATTCGCAAGACAATAAATGTAATTAAATACATACAGATGTCAGAACAAAAACCACAAGATGCAGAAAAAGTTTTTGAAAAAATCCAGCACCCCTTCTTGATAAAAAAAACCTTGAACATCTAGGCATACATGGAACATACCTCAAAATAGTAAAAACCATCTACGAGAAACCTACAGCTAGCATACTCCTAACAGACAAAATTGGATCCATTTCCCCTGAAAACTGGAACAAGACAGGGATGCCCACTCTCTCCACTCCTATTCAATATAGTATTGGAAGTCCTGGCTAGAGCAATCAGAAAAGAGAAGGCGATCAGTGGTATCCAAATAGGAAAAGAGAAAGTCAAGTTATCTCTCTTTGCAGATGACATGATTAGGTACCTGAAAACCCAAGAGAATCTGTCAAAAGTCTCCTCACACTGATAAAAGACTTTGGCAAAATCTTGGGGTAAAAAATAAATGTGCAAAAGACAATCGCATTTCTTTACACCAATAATAAACAAACAGAAACCTAAATAAAAAGCACAATCCCATTCACAATAGCCACAAAAACAATGAAATACCTTGGCCTGTTCCTAACTAGAGACGTGAAAGAACTTTACAATGAAAACTACAAAATACTGCTCAAAGAAATCAAAGATGACACAAACAAGTGGAAAAATATCCCATGCTCGTGGACTGGAAGAATCATCATTGTGAAGATGTCCATCTTGCCTAAGGTAGTCTACAGATTTAATGAAATACCCATCAAATTACCAGAAACATTCTTCTCACAGCTAGAAAAAACAATATAGGAATTCATATGGAAACACAAATGACCAAGAATAGCCAGAACAATCCTCAGCAAAAAAAAAAACAAAGCAGGAGGTATCACATTACCAGCATTCAAACTTTACTATAAAGCTACAATCATCAAAACAGCTTGGTATTGGTACAGGAACAGGCATATAGACCAATGTAATAGAATTGAGATTTCAGAAGCAAAACCTCAATTTCTCAACCAACTCATCTTTGACAAAGCCTCCACCACCTACCATGGGGGAGAGGAGAACTTATTCAATAAATGGTGCTGGGAAAACTGACTGATCACCGGCAAAGATTCAAAGAAGACCCCTATCTATCCCCATACACAAAAATTAACTCCAAATGGATCAGAGACCTAAATGTAAAACCTCAAACCATAAGAACCTTAGAAAATGCAGGACACACCCTTATGGAAATTGGAACTGGCTTCTAATTCCTGAACAAAACCTGAAAGGCATGAGCCTTAAGAGATAAGATACACAAGTGGGACCTCATTAAGCGGACAAACTTCTGCAAAGCCAAAGAAACCATCAAGAGAGCAGGAAGACAGTCCACAGACTGGGAAAAAGTATTTGACATCTCCAGGTCTGACAGAGGTCTAACATCTTGGATCTATAAGGAACTCAAATGTGCTGAAAAGAAAAAAAACAAACCACCCCATTATAAAGTGGGTAAAAGATATGAACAGACACTTCTCAAAAGAAGATATCTAAGCGGCCAACAGACACATGAAGAAATGTTCAACCTCACTAATCATCAAGGAGATGCAAATTAAAACTACACTGAGATACCACCTAACTCTAGTCAGAATGGCAATTATGAATAACAAAAAATAACAGATGCTGGAGAGGATGTGGTCAGAAGGGAACACTGCTACACTGTTGGTGGGACTGTAAACTAGTGCAACCTCTGTGGAAAGCAGTATGGCGATTCTTAAAAGCTCTAAATATCGACCTCCCATATGACCCTGCACTCCCCCTACTGGGAATATACCCTGAAGAACTCAAATCACTCTATCAAAAAGATATCTGCACAAGAATGTTTATTGCAGCATTTTTCACAATAGCAGGAACCGGCAACCAACCATGCTGTCCATCAAAAGAAGACTGGATTAAAAAATGTGGTACATATACATGATGGAATACGATGCAGCCATAAAAAAGAACAAAAACATGAATTTCGCAGCCACCTGATGGAACTAGAGTCTATAATACTGAGTGATCTCTTACAGAAACAAAGATCTGGGTATCACATGTTCTCACTCATATAGTGGACCTTGAACATCTATCATAATACTATAAGAAAAGGATTAGCTGGGTTTGGTAGCTCAGCCTGTAATCCCACGCCTTTGGGAGGCTGAGGTGAGTGGATTGCCTGAGCCCACGGGTTCGAGACC